>NC_137608.1:56432839-56450339 GCF_963280865.1 Gymnoscopelus braueri | reverse complement strand
TTACAGTAACTGACCCCAGTCCATCTTGATAGGTGCGGTCAGGCTGGGATGTTCCACCATGCATGTGATCTTCTCTCCTGATCTGTATCACTCACGCACGCACGCACGCACGCACGCACGTACGTACGCACACACATACACACACACACACACAAACACACAAACACATTTTTTTCTGTTAGTCTGTTAGGTGTGTACCTGGGTGTGTACTCCAGGTAGGAGTGGTACTGGTAGTACCAGTAGAGGTGTGTATTTCTATGTATAGGTGTCTGTTAGGTGTGTACCTGGGTGTGTACTCCAGGTAGGAGTGGTACTGGTAGTACCAGTCTCCATCAGACAGCTCATCGGTAGAGGAGAGACCAGAGGTCAAAGGTTCTTGACCTATCCACCAGGTCACCAGGATCACTTTAGGATAGAAGTCGTAGCTGCTGCACCTCAGCATGTGAGTGTGTTCACCACGACGAGGGGGAGTCTCTGACTTCAGTCTCACGTTGGGCTCCACTCCTAAAAAAGATGATGATGATGATGATTATTATTATTATTATTCTTATTATTACCCTTATTGTATATACCATAATAGCTCATAGCGCGGCACTTGTAGATCCGCGATGTTTTAAAAAATCGTGAAAATGTGTGCAAATCTTTAAATATATATATTTTTAAAGCGAACATTTGTCAAAAATGTTGTTCCAGGGACCACCAGAAGCAAAGATTCGAGTTACAAATGTTAACTTTAAAAATATATTTATTATAATTTTCACGATTTAAAAAAAATAACAGATCTACAAGCTCATAGCATGGCACTCGGTGCCCGCTATGAGCTTTTATATCTGCTTTGAAAAGAATGATAGAATGATTTATTATGATGTCATGTTATAGTTTATGAGGTGATGAGTGTTGAGTGCTGCTCTGAGATCAGCTCACCTCTCTTGTTCAGAACAGAGGAGTAGTAGCCCTCAATGTTGGGTTTGCAGAATGCCTCTAGTAATGCTCTCCTATAAGCCAGTTCTCCAGGATCTTTATTGAAGCGCTCTGCCTGCTTCACACCAAACTCAGTGTATCCAACATACTGACCTACTCTACTGTCCCACCTGACCAGCTCATCACCATCGAAATTATCTGAGGATATGTACTGTATGTCCTTCAGCTCACTGGAGTTAAACACACAGCGGTCAGCCATATAGAACACATATCCATCTGGAAATAGACAATAAAAAATATCATTAATGTTCAGTTTTATTATCATCTGTATAATATCAACTCTAGGCTAACTGCCTCCCATGGGCCAAACATCACTACATAAAGTCTAAAATAGGTTCAGGATGTGAAATCTGGCATTAAAATGTTTTCAATATCTTAAATACACATTGTGCAGAAATGTCCCATTTCATGTTTTCAAATGTATGAAAATCTTTTGAAAATAGCCGATCTACAAGCTCACAATCCGTCGCATCGCAAATAAATGTAGTGGAGTAAAAGTAGAATATGTGGATCAGAAATGTAGTGGAGTATACACAATATGAATACATTTTGATATGTTATATTTTGATGGTAACTGTTTTAACTGCATGTTGACATGATTCATGTATTGTAATTGAAAATCCAAATAAATAAATTAAAGTTTGTGTGTGTGTGTGTGTGTGTGTGTGTGTGTGTGTGTGTGTGTGTGTGTGTGTGTGTGTGTGTGTGTGTGTGTGTGTGTGTGTGTGTGTGTGTGTGTGTGTGTGTGTGTGTGTGTGTGTGTGTGTGTGTGTGTGTGTGTGTGTGTGAGCCACAGCCACAGAGTAATAGGAGGCAGGCAGGGCTTAGCCTGGTAAACCCTCCCTCCAGAAATCTCATTTGTATTTTATTTCAGGAGTGAGTCTGGCCTGCAGACCTATATGGGCAATTTGGCTGTGGGCTGGAGCTGGGCGGGAGTAATGTAGCTTTGATGTCCAAGTGGCCCTTTGATGTCCAATTAAGCCACTTTAGGCTGCAGTGATTATCACCAGGAGTAATTGGTTTGTCTATGATGTTAATGAGCAGCTTGTATGAAAGGTGTATTGATTAATGACGTGTGAACCACTCGGGTTCCACCTGATTGGCCTACCCCCGCTGTCAATCACAAAACAATGAGCGAGGACGCTGATTGGCTCGGTTATTTGGTAATGCACTAGAAACGCCCATACAAGCCTTCATGCCAGACTCACTCCTGGAATCAAATGGAAATGAGATTTCCGGAGGGAGGGTTTACCAGGCTAGGCAGGGCTAGCAGCCAGTGATGGAAAAAGTACTCAAATGTTTTACTTAAGTAAAGAGTAAAAGTACAAAAGTGTTGGTATGAAAATATACTTATAGTACCAAAAGTAAAAGTACTCATTGTGCAGAAATGTCCCATTTCAAGTTTTCAAATGTATGAAAATCTTTTGAAAATAGCCGATCTACAAGCTCACAATCCGTCGCATCGCAAATAAATGTAGTGGAGTAAAAGTAGAATATGTGGATCAGAAATGTAAAAGTAGAAGTAGGCCTAAAATAAAAGTATTGAAAACTGGAAATACTCAAGTAAAGTACAAATACCTCAAAATTGTACTTAATTACAGTACTTAAGTAAATCTAGTCAGTAAATTTCCACCACTGCTAGCAGCCCACACACTGACTGCAACTCACTGTGAGAGACGAGGGAGCGTCTTCAGGTGAATGGGACAAGTGATTAAGAACCATTGGAAGCTAATTAAATAACAATAGAATAGTTAATGAGTGGGGCGGGGCCACTCAACCCCCCTCCTCCCCAAAGCTACATTTACAGCAGGAAGCCACATGGGAGGAGCTTCACACAACTGATTCAGTTGTGTGTTCATGTATGAAAAACATACTATATAGCCTACGTTAGTGTGTGTGTTCATGTATGAAAAACATATTATATAGCCTACGTTAATGTGTGTTCATGTATGAAAAACATACTATATAGCCTACGTTAGTGTGTGTGTTCATGTATGAAAAACATACAATATAGCCTACGTTAGTGTGTGTGTTCATGTATGAAAAACATACTATATAGCCTACGTTAGTGTGTATGTTCATGTATGAAAAAAATACTATATAGCCTACGTTAGTGTGTGTGTTCATGTATGAAAAACATACTATATAGCCTACGTTAGTGTGTGTGTGTTCATGTATGAAAAACATACTATATAGCCTACGTTAGTGTGTGTGTGTTCATGTATGAAAAACATACTATATAGCCTACGTTAGTGTGCCGCGCTATGGTCAGCAAGCTTGTAGATCTGCTATTTTTGAAAAATCATGAAAGTTTGCGCAAATCTTTGGATATATATTTTTTTAAAGGAAACATTTGTAACTCAAATCTTTGCTTCTGGGGATTCTACAAATATCTTTTAAATCCTAACAGTAAAAAAAAAAACGTATATTGCTATAATATCTGTGGTTCTCAAACTTTTTTCAAGTTTAAAAAAATAAATAGCTGGCACTCGGTGCTGCGCTATGAGCTTGTAGATCTGCTATTTTTGAACAGCCAGAGAAATCTAAACTGACAGATATGTGTTCCCGGATTGAATGGGTTAAACATTTTCATTAATGTTAAATATATTCAACCGTTTTAGTTAATAACTATTGTGTTCATAGTATTCATGTACCTTTCACTGGTGGTTTCTTCAAGGCAGTGACAATGAAGTCCAGGTTGAATTTGCAGATGTGCTGCTGACCCACAGCATATGCATAACCTGCTGGGAAGGTGATGTTATCTACAAACGTAGGCTGAGGGAACACCATCTTCCCTTTGTTGAAGTCTGCGTACACCAACACTTCACCATCCAGTCCCACCATCCACTCTTTATATGAGTCTTTAACTGTGTCTGAACAGCCATTGAGTTTAATGTGCTCATGAAACACTGGAAATAAAACAAAGATGACATTAAATACAAATAACAATCATCATCATCATCATCATCATCATCATCATCATCATCATCATCATCATCATGTTAAACAGTCATGATAGTATATAGGGCTGAAGTGTATGTTTTGTAATCAAAATCTACAAAGTAACTAGTAACTAAAGTTTTCAAATAATTGAAGTGGAGTAAAAGTATAATAGGCCTCTGAAATGTAGTGGAGTAGAAGTTAAAATACTGAAAGTTGGAAGTACTTTACATGACTGATCATTTAATATAATGAAAGGTTAGAATCAACACGTGTGTGTGTGTGTGTGTGTGTGTGTGTGTGTGTGTGTGTGTGTGTGTGTGTGTGTGTGTGTGTGTGTGTGTGTGTGTGTGTGTGTGTGCAGGGGTGTAGTGGAGGGGGGACGCGGGGGAGCGGCGCTCCCTCACTAACTGCTTTTTTTTTGTTTTTTGCACAATTAAAAGCAACACATTTGTAACAACAGCATAATATTGGGTCGTGCAGGTGAGATTTATAAAACCCTGTGGGGTGGTCCACAGGACAAATAAGCAGACTTGACAAGAGTCAGACTCAAGAGCTAATCCCTCCATTGGTTGTGATGTCAACACTGACAACAACAGACCAATAGAGCCATGGCATGGGCAGGCAGAAGGAGGGCGCCTCCATTCAAATCAAAGAAGATCAACCACACCTGCTGGCTGACAGCTGTCAATCAATCAACTTTTGATTTGAATTTAGAACAAAGCGGAAGCTAAGCCTAACAGCCATCCCAGAGGCCAGCAGCATCAAGATGTCTAATTTAAAACAATCATCACTCTTCAAATTCATGAATAAAACTAGTTCTAGAATCCAAACGCCCACCAGTTGTTACTGAAGCAGCAGCCGATGAGGAGATTGAGGACGACAGCGAGCTTATTCTTGTTTCTGATGAGGATGAGTCCGACAAAGGTGAATTTAGTATTTTGCTGTGGGTCTGTGTCTTATTGTAGGCTATGGAGTTCGCATTTTTAAGCAGTCCTGTCTTACAGGCAATAAAAAAAACATTGTCTATTAGTATGTGCTGGCCCTGGGTATAAATCAAATGGAGATGTTTTATTATTATGCGTTATGCCCTTAGATGGTGGTTCCACTGCCACCACGTCCACGGCAGCTGCAACTTCAACTACTAGTAGCCCCCATTCCCGGACAGATTCTCCAATCATTCCCTCATTCATTTGAAGTCAGCCTACCTTCTTGCCAAGAAAGACAGACCATACTCTGACCATTTTGATATTCTTGAACTGCAACAGCTAAATGGTGTGGACATTGGACATGGTCTTCATTCTAGATACAGTGCTGCTCAAATTATTGACCATGTTGCTGGAGAAATGCGTAAAAAGATATGCAGAATCATCAAAGAGATAAGGGGGAATATATCTATAATTATAGATGAGTCCACAACTCTGAGTGCGAAAACGACATAAGAAAACGACATTGATTATTCATTTAAAATGTGAGACTGACAAGAACAGTGACCCACATGATGTGTTTTTAGACCTGATCGAGCTCCTGTTTGAATAGGCATGGTTTTGATGATCACTACCTTAAAAAACATTTGATTGCATTCACAAGTGATGACGCTAGTGTGATGTTGGGTAGAAAATCAGGTGTTGCCAAGAGATTATCAGAACACAGTCTGTTAGCCTGTTTGAATAGGCATGGTTTTGATGATCACTACCTTAAAAAAGCGTGGTGATGTACACTGGGTGGCAAGCTCATTCCGCACAGTCGCTGCAGTGTGGAATCATTTTGAAGCACTCTGTTAACATTTTTCAAAGGCCATGAAAGATGACGCGCGCACGGCAACAGATAGAAAACAGTATGAGGGCATGCTCAAAAGATTGTCCTCAAAACAGTTCATGCTTGACTTGGGACTCATGTATGATGTGCTTAATGAACTAGCCCTTCTTTCAGAGTGCCTACAGAGACGCACAGCCTCTATAGTTTATGCAGATAAACTAATTAAACGCAGCATTTCCTTTATTAGAGCACTGAAAGAGAAACCTGGCACAAAAACACTTGAGGCTGAAATAGCTGCAAGAGAGGGCAAACTTGGGTCCGTTTCTCTGCTAGATAATTGTAAAATTGTTGCTCTTAATAGACAGCAGTTTTTAACTAGCCTAATTGATAATATGTCAAATCGTATGTTTGCCAGTGATGAGCTGTGGATTTTTGAACTGGGGGGCTATATTTTCTGACGTCACGTGCACGCGTACGTGCACGCATGTGCACATAGCCAATCAGCTCAGTGCTAGTTGAAATACTGTATTCAACATTTTTTTAATGTAATTATATCTTATTATTTAGTTGCATTGTTAATTTGTTGTTTTTATTTTTGTTTCAATTCATTAATTATTTTATTTTCCTTTTAGTTTTATATAAAAGCCCTTTACATAGACTCACCCACACATAAGTACTTAAAATAATCAGACAACTTGTCTTTGTCTTGTCTCAGAGAACTGGGTCCTCTTCTAAGCGATCCCCTTCACACTCTGCAGTGCAGAGACTGTTGTCTCTCATTGTGAGAGGAATGTACGCATTCAATTCAAGTCCATGGCTTTTTTCGAGTAGCCTAATGTTATGCAAAGCAGCCAGGTAGACGCTATTGAGAACGGCTCGCCGCTGACGGCGCGAACCTTGAGAGGCTATTGTTTAAACTTTAAGGTGTTAAGACCGCAGCTGACGGTGCGTGCTCGCGCGTGCATGTGGAGCTCCCAGCCCCCCAGCCAGCGCCAGAACTAAGGGGTCGCCGCCCATGGCGCCAGTTCAGTTCAAAACACTCAATGTCAGTCTGACTACAATGAGTTATTAAAACATCTAAGAGTTATGGAGTCAGACAATTGGCCAGAGCCAATACCACCTGCATATGGGGAAAGTAGTATCATATTTCTGTGTGAGAAGTTCAGCCTTGAAGGCACATCTTCAGTGAATGCTTTTAGGGACTACATAGAATGTGGAGGGAGAAAGGTTCCAGCCGCACTTGTACCCCTTATTAACTGTAATATGCTCATTCCATGCAGCTCGGCAGAATGCGAGCGCGGCTTTAGTCTGATGAACCTCATAATAACATCACTCCGTTCGCGACTGCATACAGAACGTGTGTCGGCTCTGATGTTTATTAGACAGCATGGACCTCCGCTCAGGTCCTGGAATCCAGAGCCTTATGTCAAGACTTGGCTGCGAGCACATCGCGCGGCAGAAAGCACAAAAACCAGAGTGGCACAGCCTGTCATGTCAGATAACCCAGACCCACTTTGGCAGTTTTTATAAGACAGGGGTTATTGGCGTCTTTTTGGTTTGTTTTGTTTTATTTCTATTCTTATTTATTCCTCAATTTTGTTTAAGAATTAATGCATGACATGCTGTCACCAGTTTACCAGTTCACTGTCTGTTATATATTAATGATGATTGAATATTGGCTAAATGTTTATAATTTCTTCTGTCCAAACAATGAAAAGCACTAAGAAAAGGCAAGTGAGTCTCTCTTTAATTAAGCATGATGAGCCATATGTTTTCCACAAAACAATTAAATATCATTGAATATAATTGCACCCTTGTCATTACTATTAATAGTAGACAATATATATAATATATATCAGAGGTTAACCGATTGACTGCCAGAATTATTTCAGATTTTTTGCAGTTTTCTGCCAGAGATTTTTTATTGAAATTAAAAAAGTACTCAGGAGCCGAGATACAGAATCTTTAAGTTTTAAGTTAACAAGGAAGTGGATAGGAGTCTAGATCTTCGAAAAATCATATCTCCTTGGTCTTTGGGTCAAATTCTTTTTTTTAAATGTTTTTTCTTTCTAAAAACGCATGTGTTATTGGCAGGCAAGTGATGGATTCTAAAGAACGCATACAGTATATGCGTTATTGGCAGGCTATGTGTTAACCCTAAAACCGAAATAAAGTAACACATTTATTTCCACACATGCACACATCCACACATGCACATCCACACATGCACGCACGCTGTGTCAAAGAGGTGCGCTACCCCACTTACAAAATTAGCACTACAACACTGTGTGTGTGTGTGTGTGTGTGTGTGTGTGTGTGTGTGTGTGTGTGTGTGTGTGTGTGTGTGTGTGTGTGTGTGTGTGTGTGTGTGTGTGTGTGTGTGTGTGTGTGTGTGTGTGTGTGTGTGTGTGTGTGTTATTAGTGTGTATTGTTCATAAGTCAGGTTGCACAGTGTAAAATAATTGATCCAAAGCCTGTTGGTTCGGGCCTTGAGGCTGAGCTACCGCTTACCAATGGTATTATAAATAATAACACTATGAATAAACTGTATGTATATTTGATATATCAACATAACAGTAGTTATTCACTATGTAATCAACAGACATAATGTTTATTTATATTAATAACAATATAGATTTCATTTATCAAAAGTTAAAGTATGTAACAAATATATGTTTAAGAATATAAACATAAATACACATGTATTATATATAACAAGAGTACATCTATGAATGAATATTTTATATAATAATAGTAGATTTATAACAGTATCTTTAATATAATAACATTAATATAATGTACTTACTTCCTGGGATCGCTTTGACATGAAGTACAGAGGAGAGGATGAGGAGGGTGGCTGTAATCTTCATCATCACTGATCAAAACTGAACTGAATTTAAAAGATGAGAATGAACAGATGAGAATAAACAGATGGGAATAAACAGATCAGAATAAACAGATGAGAATAAACAGATGAGAATAAACAGACGGGAATAAACAGATCAGAATAAACAGATGTTTATTGAAAGAGAAGTTCTGGCGTCTGAAAGAGAATGAAGGAAGACTCGTTCTGTAGTTTCGACAAATCAGCCAATCAGATTAAAGATATGATGTTACATCATCTTTTGCCGGGGAGACGATGGTTGGGAATTTTTAAGAAAAACATAGTTAGAATGAAATAAAGAAAGAAAGACAGAGAGACAGAAAAACAAAGAAAGACAGAAATATGTTTATAAAGTAAAATGTTGTCATTAATTAAAAGCTTACAGATGAGACATGATAGGAGGTTAAAGGTTAAAGTTCATCACTTCAGATTGAAGTGATTAAATATTTTAAATAATAATAAAATAAATAATGTAGTTAGTTGGAGTATTTGTCTGTGTACATTTACACATGATGTGAAATGTGTCCTCATTTAACTCATAAAGGTACAAAGAAGTCCAACACGCTTCAGCCAGTTAAAGTCGCAGTGAAATGACATTTTCCGTCATTTTATTTTGAAGTTTCAGTCTGAAACGGCCTCGCAACAAATCAGAAGGTTCCATCCGTTCAGGCTATGGCACGGTAGAACCTCACTCACGTGGTGCACAGTGCTAGTGTTTGTAGCCTGCAGGCCTATGTCCATATTTATGACCACGGATATGCTCTAAAAGTGTGAACATTTTCACTACGTCTCTAAAGGTAGAAGGGTTCGTGTTCAACAGGGGTGACTCCACCCCCTAGTGGTGACTGCACCCCCTAGTGGTGACTGCACCTCCTAGTGGTGACTGACTGCACCTCCTAGTGGTGACTGACTGCACCTCCTAGTGGTGACTGCACCCCCTAGTGGTGACTGACTGCACCTCCTAGTGGTGACTGACTGCACCTCCTAGTGGTGACTGCACCTCCTAGTGGTGACTGACTGCACCTCCTAGTGGTGACTGCACCTCCTAGTGGTGACTGCACCTCCTAGTGGTGACTGACTGCACCTCCTAGTGGTGACTGACTGCACCCCCTAGTGGTGACTGACTGCACCTAGTGGTGACTGCATCTCCTAGTGCCCTAGTGGTGACTGACTGCAGTCACGTGACTGGCTGCACCTCCTAGTGGTGACTGCACCTCCTAGTGGTGACTGCACCCCCTAGTGGTGACTGCACCTCCTAGTGGTGACTGCACCCCCTAGTGGTGACTTTACCACCTAGTGGTGACTGACTGCACCTCCTAGTGGTGACTGACTGCACCTCCTAGTGGTGACTGCACCTCCTAGTGGTGACTGACTGCACCTCCTAGTGGTGACTGCACCTCCTAGTGGTGACTGCACCTCCTAGTGGTGACTGACTGCACCTCCTAGTGGTGACTGACTGCACCTCCTAGTGGTGACTGCACCTCCTAGTGGTGACTGACTGCACCTCCTAGTGGTGACTGCACCTCCTAGTGGTGACTGACTGCACCTCCTAGTGGTGACTGACTGCACCTCCTAGTGGTGACTTTACCACCTAGTGGTGACTGACTGCACCTCCTAGTGGTGACTGCACCTCCTAGTGGTGACTTCACCCCCTAGTGGTGACTGACTGCACCTCCTAGTGGTGACTGCACCTCCTAGTGGTGACTTCACCCCCTAGTGGTGACTGACTTCACCTCCTAGTGGTGACTGACTGCACCTCCTAGTGGTGACTGACTGCACCTCCTAGTGGTGACTGACTGCACCTCCTAGTGGTGACTGACTTCACCTCCTAGTGGTGACTGCACCTCCTAGTGGTGACTGACTTCACCTCCTAGTGGTGACTGCACCTGCTAGTGGTTACTGACTGCACCTCCTAGTGGTTACTGACTGCACCTCCTAGTGGTGACTGACTGCACCTCCTAGTGGTGACTGACTGCACCTCCTAGTGGTGACTGACTGCACCTCCTAGTGGTGACTGACTGCACCTCCTAGTGGTGACTGACTGCACCTCCTAGTGGTGACTGACTGCACCTCCTAGTGATGACTGACTGCACCTCCTAGTGGTGACTGACTGCACCTCCTAGTGGTGACTGCACCTCCTAGTGGTGACTGCACCCCCTAGTGTTGATTGACTGCACCTCCTAGTGGTGACTGACTGCACCTCCTAGTGGTGACTGACTGCACCCCCTAGTGGTGACTGACTGCACCTCCTAGTGGTGACTGACTGCACCTCCTAGTGGTGACTGACTGCACCTCCTAGTGTTGACTGCACCTCCTAGTGGTGACTGACTGCACCTCCTAGTGGTGACTGCACCTCCTAGTGGTGACTGACTGCACCTCCTAGTGTTGACTGCACCTCCTAGTGGTGACTGACTGCACCTCCTAGTGGTGACTGCACCTCCTAGTGGTGACTGACTGCACCTCCTAGTGTTGACTGCACCTCCTAGTGGTGACTGACTGCACCTCCTAGTGGTGACTGCACCTCCTAGTGGTGACTGACTGCACCTCCTAGTGGTGACTGCACCTCCTAGTGGTGACTGACTGCACCTCCTAGTGGTGACTGCACCTCCTAGTGGTGACTGACTGCACCTCCTAGTGGTGACTGCACCTCCTAGTGGTGACTGACTGCACCTCCTAGTGTTGACTGCACCTCCTAGTGGTGACTGACTGCACCTCCTAGTGGTGACTGCACCTCCTAGTGGTGACTGACTGCACCTCCTAGTGGTGACTGCACCTCCTAGTGGTGACTGACTGCACCTCCTAGTGGTGACTGCACCTCCTAGTGGTGACTGACTGCACCTCCTAGTGGTGACTGCACCTCCTAGTGGTGACTGACTGCACCTCCTAGTGTTGACTGCACCTCCTAGTGGTGACTGACTGCACCTCCTAGTGGTGACTGACTGCACCTCCTAGTGGTGACTGACTGCACCTCCTAGTGGTGACTGACTGCACCCCCTAGTGGTGACTGCACCTCCTAGTGGTGACTGCACCTCCTAGTGGTGACTGCACCTCCTAGTGGTGACTGACTGCACCTCCTAGTGGTGACTGACTGCACCTCCTAGTGGTGACTGCACCTCCTAGTGGTGACTGCACCTGCTAGTGGTTACTGACTGCACCTCCTAGTGGTTACTGACTGCACCTCCTAGTGGTGACTGACTGCACCTCCTAGTGGTGACTGACTGCACCTCCTAGTGGTGACTGACTGCACCTCCTAGTGGTGACTGACTGCACCTCCTAGTGGGTACTGACTGCACCCCCTAGTGGTGACTGACTGCACCTCCTAGTGGTGACTGACTGCACCTCCTAGTGGTGACTGACTGCACCTCCTAGTGGTGACTGACTGCACCTCCTAGTGGTGACTGACTGCACCTCCTAGTGGTGACTGACTGCACCTCCTAGTGGTGACTGACTGCACCTCCTAGTGGTGACTGCACCTCCTAGTGGTGACTGCACCCCCTAGTGTTGATTGACTGCACCTCCTAGTGGTGACTGACTGCACCTCCTAGTGGTGACTGACTGCACCTCCTAGTGGGTACTGACTGCACCCCCTAGTGGTGACTGACTGCACCTCCTAGTGGTGACTGACTGCACCTCCTAGTGGTGACTGACTGCACCCCCTAGTGGTGACTGACTGCACCTCCTAGTGGTGACTGACTGCACCTCCTAGTGGTGACTGACTGCACCTCCTAGTGTTGACTGCACCTCCTAGTGGTGACTGACTGCACCTCCTAGTGGTGACTGCACCTCCTAGTGGTGACTGACTGCACCTCCTAGTGGTGACTGCACCTCCTAGTGGTGACTGACTGCACCTCCTAGTGTTGACTGCACCTCCTAGTGGTGACTGACTGCACCTCCTAGTGGTGACTGCACCTCCTAGTGGTGACTGACTGCACCTCCTAGTGTTGACTGCACCTCCTAGTGGTGACTGACTGCACCTCCTAGTGGTGACTGCACCTCCTAGTGGTGACTGACTGCACCTCCTAGTGGTGACTAGACCTCCTAGTGGTGACTGACTGCACCTCCTAGTGGTGACTGCACCTCCTAGTGGTGACTGACTGCACCTCCTAGTGGTGACTGCACCTCCTAGTGGTGACTGACTGCACCTCCTAGTGTTGACTGCACCTCCTAGTGGTGACTGACTGCACCTCCTAGTGGTGACTGCACCTCCTAGTGGTGACTGACTGCACCTCCTAGTGTTGACTGCACCTCCTAGTGGTGACTGACTGCACCTCCTAGTGGTGACTGCACCTCCTAGTGGTGACTGACTGCACCTCCTAGTGGTGACTGCACCTCCTAGTGGTGACTGACTGCACCTCCTAGTGGTGACTGACTGCACCTCCTAGTGGTGACTGACTGCACCTCCTAGTGGTGACTGACTGCACCCCCTAGTGGTGACTGCACCTCCTAGTGGTGACTGCACCTCCTAGTGGTGACTGCACCTCCTAGTGGTGACTGACTGCACCTCCTAGTGGTGACTGACTGCACCTCCTAGTGGTGACTGACTGCACCTCCTAGTGGTGACTGCACCTCCTAGTGGTGACTGCACCTGCTAGTGGTTACTGACTGCACCTCCTAGTGGTTACTGACTGCACCTCCTAGTGGTGACTGACTGCACCTCCTAGTGGTGACTGACTGCACCTCCTAGTGGTGACTGACTGCACCTCCTAGTGGTGACTGACTGCACCTCCTAGTGGGTACTGACTGCACCCCCTAGTGGTGACTGACTGCACCTCCTAGTGTTGACTGACTGCACCTCCTAGTGGTGACTGACTGCACCTCCTAGTGGTGACTGACTGCACCTCCTAGTGGTGACTGACTGCACCTCCTAGTGGTGACTGCACCCCCTAGTGTTGATTGACTGCACCTCCTAGTGGTGACTGACTGCACCTCCTAGTGGTGACTGACTGCACCTCCTAGTGGGTACTGACTGCACCCCCTAGTGGTGACTGACTGCACCTCCTAGTGGTGACTGACTGCACCTCCTAGTGGTGACTGACTGCACCCCCTAGTGGTGACTGACTGCACCTCCTAGTGGTGACTGACTGCACCTCCTAGTGGTGACTGACTGCACCTCCTAGTGTTGACTGCACCTCCTAGTGGTGACTGACTGCACCTCCTAGTGGTGACTGCACCTCCTAGTGGTGACTGACTGCACCTCCTAGTGTTGACTGCACCTCCTAGTGGTGACTGACTGCACCTCCTAGTGGTGACTGCACCTCCTAGTGGTGACTGACTGCACCTCCTAGTGGTGACTGCACCTCCTAGTGGTGACTGACTGCACCTCCTAGTGGTGACTGCACCTCCTAGTGGTGACTGACTGCACCTCCTAGTGGTGACTGCACCTCCTAGTGGTGACTGACTGCACCTCCTAGTGGTGACTGCACCTCCTAGTGGTGACTGACTGCACCTCCTAGTGGTGACTGACTGCACCTCCTATGATGACTGCACCCCCTAGTGGTGACTGCACCTCCTAGTGGTGACTGACTGCACCTCCTAGTGGTGACTGCACCTCCTAGTGGTGACTGACTGCACCTCCTAGTGGTGACTGCACCTCCTAGTGGTGACTGACTGCACCTCCTAGTGGTGACTGACTGCACCTCCTATGATGACTGCACCCCCTAGTGGTGACTGCACCTCCTAGTGGTGACTGACTGCACCTCCTAGTGGTGACTGCACCTCCTAGTGGTGACTGACTGCACCTCCTAGTGTTGACTGCACCTCCTAGTGGTGACTGACTGCACCTCCTAGTGGTGACTGCACCTCCTAGTGGTGACTGACTGCACCTCCTAGTGGTGACTGCACCTCCTAGTGGTGACTGACTGCACCTCCTAGTGGTGACTGCACCTCCTAGTGGTGACTGACTGCACCTCCTAGTGGTGACTGCACCTCCTAGTGGTGACTGACTGCACCTCCTAGTGGTGACTGCACCTCCTAGTGGTGACTGACTGCACCTCCTAGTGGTGACTGACTGCACCTCCTATGATGACTGCACCCCCTAGTGGTGACTGCACCTCCTAGTGGTGACTGACTGCACCTCCTAGTGGTGACTGCACCTCCTAGTGGTGACTGACTGCACCCCTTAGTGGTGACTGACTGCACCTCCTAGTGGTGACTGACTGCACCTCCTAGTGGTGACTGACTGCACCTCCTAGTGGTGACTGCACCTCCTAGTGGTGACTGACTGCACCTCCTAGTGGTGACTGACTGCACCTCCTAGTGGCGACTGACTGCACCTCCTAGTGGCGACTGACTGCACCTCCTAGTGGTGACTGACTGCACCTCCTAGTGGTGACTGCACCCCCTAGTGTTGACTGACTGCACCTCCCAGTGGTGACTGCACCTCCTAGTGGTGACTGCACCCCCTAGTGTTGACTGACTGCACCCCCTAGTGTTGACTGCACCCCCTAGTGGTGACTGACTGCACCCCCTAGTGGTGACTGACTGCACCCCCTAGTGTTGACTGCACCCCCTAGTGGTGACTGACTGCACCCCCTAGTGTTGACTGCACCCCCTAGTGGTGACTGACTGCACCCCCTAGTGTTGACTGCACCCCCTAGTGGTGACTGACTGCACCCCCTAGTGTTGACTGCACCCCCTAGTGGTGACTGACTGCACCCCCTAGTGTTGACTGCACCCCCTAGTGGTGACTGACTGCACCCCCTAGTGTTGACTGCACCTCCTAGTGGTGCCTGCACCCCCTAGTGTTGACTGCACCTCCTAATGGTGACTGACTGCACCTCCTAGTGGTGACTGACTGCACCTCCTAGTGTTGACTGACTGCACCCCCTAGTGGTGACTGACTGCACCTCCTAGTGTTGACTGACTGCACCTCCTAGTGTTGACTGACTGCACCCCCTAGTGGTGACTGACTGCACCTCCTAGTGTTGACTGACTGCACCCCCTAGTGGTGACTGACTGCACCTCCTAGTGTTGACTGACTGCACCTCCTAGTGTTGACTGACTGCACCTCCTAGTGGTGACTGACTGCACCCCCTAGTGGTGACTGACTGCACCTCCTAGTGGTGACTGACTGCACCCCCTAGTGGTGACTGACTGCACCTCCTAGTGGTGACTGACTGCACCTCCTAGTGTTGACTGCACCTCCTAGTGGTGACTGACTGCACCTCCTAGTGGTGACTGCACCTCCTAGTGGTGACTGACTGCACCTCCTAGTGGTGACTGACTGCACCTCCTAGTGGTGACTGACTGCACCTCCTATGATGACTGCACCCCCTAGTGGTGACTGCACTTCCTAGTGGTGACTGCACCTCCTAGTGGTGACTGCACCTCCTAGTGGTGACTGCACCCCCTAGTGGTGACTGACTGCACCCCCTAGTGGTGACTGACTGCACCTCCTACTGGTGACTGACTGCACCTCCTAGTGGTGACTGCACCTCCTAGTTTTTTGATTGATTGAATATTTTATTAGGCAAAAAATGTAAAACAGCACAGTTACATTTAAAATACTTTGTCTAACAGGTCCGTTCATAAAAGTCCTTGCGGACTTGTTTCCAATGAGGGCCTTGGTATTTAATTCATAGGCATATATAGTGGCACCACAGTTCAAATATCATTACAAAATAAACAGCCAAAAACAATATATAACACTATGTACAACAAAAAAAATAAAAAAGAGGGGGAAAAAAATATGTACAAGAACAGGGGGGGGGGGGTCTGCTGTCTAACGGGAAAATGGTACTACCTCCACCTTTGGCCTCCTGAAAGGTGATTTTTTAAGGCTCTCTTAAATGAGCCCAGCGAACTGCATTTTTTGAGGGATGGAGTTAGACTATTCCAATCCTGGGTGGCAGTGCTGTAGAAGGAGAATTTGCCCATGTTTGATTTATGGGTGGGTGGTACCAAATTGTTGTTAACGCTCCCTCTGGTATTGTGACTGTGGGTGTCGCTAACCTTTTGGAGGTATTTACTCAGATATGCGGGAATTGGGGGCATATCGGGCAAATTTGCATTTACGATTTTGAAGGCCAGTCCCATTTTTAGTTGTTTAACCCTGTCTTCCACCCTGAGCCAGCCTAGGCTGGCAAAATGGGTGGGAGAAAGGTGGGTCATGGGCCCCAATCCGAGGAGTAGCCGAATCAGTTTGTTTTGGGAGGTTTGAAGCTTAGTCTTCAGTGACTACAAGGGCCAGTTTTGTTTGAATAGCAGCCTCCTGTAGGTACTCTTTTAGAGTGGTTTTGAAGGAGAGTAGGGTTTTACACTCCTTCATGGCTTTTGGTGACTGCACCTCCTAGTGGTGACCGACTATACCTCCTAGTGGTGACTGCACCTCCTAGTGGTGACTGACTGCACCTCCTAGTGGTGACTGCACCTCCTAGTGGTGACCGACTATACCTCCTAGTGGTGACTGCACCTCCTACTGGTGACTGACTGCACCTCCTAGTGGTGACTGCACCTCCTACTGGTGACTGACTGCACCTCCTAGTGGTGACTGCACCTCCTAGTGGTGACTGCACCTCCTAGTGGTGACTGCACCTCCTAGTGGTGACTGACTGCACCTCCTAGTGGTGACTGCACCTCCTAGTGGTGACTGCACCCCCTAGTGGTGACTGCACCTCCTAGTCACGTCCTGTAAAATAATAAATATGTACAGACCAGTGGAATGCTCCAACATTTTATTTGTGTATTCTCTTCTGAAGTGTCCAGGTATTTTAATGAACTATTATGCCACAACAATGTGGAATGTCCTACCAAAAGCCATGAAGGAGTGTAAAACCCTACTCTCCTTCAAAACCACTCTAAAAGAGTACCTACAGGAGGCTGCTATTCAAACAAAACTGGCCCTTGTAAAAGTCAAAGCCTAACCCCCCCCCCCCCATCAAACTGTTTACTGTACATATTTTAGTTTTTCTGTTTTCAAACAGTTTTTATGATGTTTTG
>NC_137608.1:56332839-56427839 GCF_963280865.1 Gymnoscopelus braueri | reverse complement strand
AGGCTAAAAACCAGATGTGGCCATGTTAAAACCAGAGGTGACCAGGTTAAAAACCAGAGGTGACCAGGTTAAAAACCAGAGGTGACCAGGCTAAAAACCAGAGGTGACCAGGTTAAAAACCAGATGTGACCAGGTTAAAAACCAGAGGTGACCAGGCTAAAAACCAGAGGTGACCAGGCTAAAAACCAGATGTGGCCATGTTAAAACCAGAGGTGACCAGGTTAAAAACCAGAGGTGACCAGGTTAAAACCAGAGGTGACCAGGTTAAAAACCAGAGGTGACCAGGTTAAAAACCAGAGGTGACCATGTTAAAAACCAGAGGTGACCAGGTTTAAAACCAGAGGTTACCAAGTTAAAAACCAGAGGTGACAAGGTTAAAAATCAGAGGTGACCAGGTTAAAAACCAGAGGTGACCAGGTTAAAAACCAGATGTGGCCAGGTTAAAAACCAGAGGTGACCAGGTTAAAAACCAGAGGTGACCAGGCTAAAAACCAGAGGTGACCAGGTTAAAAACCAGAGGTGACCAGGTTGTAGCGGTTACCACCATAAAAGGTTACATCAAAACCCCTACAAGGGTCACTGTAATAAAATTACAGCAACCTACCTGGTTCAACACATAAATAACCACAGTTAAACAATATATTTCATTTCAACCCCAGAACACCGTAATGAAATACTCCACACACCAAAGTCTTAGTTCAAGGTTTGTATTCACTTCAAATTCAGTTCAGTCACAGTTAACCCACAGTTCAGTCCCACACATATAAATCCACTCCAGGGCTTGCAAACACCCTCTTCACAAACACCGTTGCAATGACCCAAAAACTCCACTCCGGGATTTCGCAAAGACCCACAAAACAAAACAACGCAGCGCCGTTCAGTAGTCGCGCCTGTGTGTGTGTGTGTTTGTGTGAGTGTGTAGGTGTGTGTGTATGTGCGTGAGCTTAGCTCAGGGCTGTTAGCGCCTGTAGCTCACCCACTGCAAGGCTCAAATGCTCTTCCCAGGACTCAGATGGAGGCTCTTCGAAAGACCGTCGGCAGGATCTCTTCAAAAGACTTGTAGACACTAGACAGACGCTTCGGCTCTTCCCAGCATGTAGAGACACCGCCGTGTCGTTCCCCATGGAGCGGTCGTCACCGGATTAGCATCAGGCGAGGCGATCGTCGTATATATAATGGAATTTATCCTGGAGGAGAAAACGCCGGACTTGTCCCTCACTGCTCCACAGACTGTGGAAAAGGTAACAAAATCCGTTTGCTGCCCTGCAGACTGCACCCAAAGCTCTCCACCCTGCACACTTCCTACTACTCCCGCGACTCCATTCAAAGTGATCTCCTCCTTCACAGTAAGGGGCTGGGCAACCTTGGCGCAGCCAACCCGAGCCACCTAACTGGCAGTCGGACTGAGGGGGTGTGTACTGGGTACTGGGGCCGGGTGACGTGAGCTGTTAGTGAATATAAACTGTTATTTTGGCGGATCGCCACACTCTCCCCCCCTTAAAGAAAAGCCGGTCGTAGAGTAAGGCGTTCCTGGATCCTGTGTCCGAATTTCAGCATCCTGAAACCCATGGAATTCCTCTGTATCACTTTCTTCTCCAAATATCTCCATGATTCGTTTGTAATCATCCTCCTCCCCTGTAGGTTGAGAATGCTGGTGGGAAATATTGTGAGGGGAAGCAAGCTGAGAATCAGGAAATCCAAGGAAATCCTCCTCATCGGTCTCCTCTTCAAAAATGTTCCTCACTCGCTGGCGTTGCTGCTCCTCCACGTCTTGAGATGTGGGGTAGCTAGGCTGCAGGCGGTTGAGAGGTGAAACATGATCTGCATCAGGAAATCCGAGGAACTCGTCCTCATCGGACTCCTCTTCAAAAATCTTCATCACCTGCCGGCGCTGCTGCTCCTCAACTTCTTGAGGTGTGGGGTAGCTAGACTGCAGGCGGTTCGGAGATGAAGTCTGATCTGGTCCAGGAAATCCAAGGAATTCCTCTTCATCTGACTCCTCTTCAAATATGTCCATCACCTTACGGTACTGTTGGTTCACTTCCTGAGCTGTAGGGAAGCAAGGCTTCAGGCGGGAGATGTGTACAACACGCAGGTCCATCCCCGTTTCCTCTTGAACCACTTCGTAATTGACTGGACCAACCTGTCGAACTACCCGATACGGACCCTGCCATTTTGGAGCCAATTTGGCTGTAAAAGATTTGGCAGCCTTAGACAACGGGTGAGTCCGCAACCAAACGCGAGCCTGATCCTCGAACTCCAGGTCTCTCCGTTGTTTGTCATAGTTCCTTTTCTGGCGCTTTCGAGCTTTAGTAAGGTTACTGGACACAAACGTCTGGAGTTCCTCTAGCTGTGAGATCTTACCATAGGCGGCGGAGTCAGGTGTTATTTCTCTGGGCTGCAACACTACATCCAAAGGGCCTCGGAGGGGCCGATTAAGGTTGAGTTCAGCGGGTGTAACTCCAGTGGACTCCTGCACAGCAGAGTTCAGAGCAAAGCGGAACTCGGGGAGGTGTTTATCCCAATGCTTGTGGTTAGACCCAACGTAGGCCGCTATCATGGTCTTCAGCGTTCGGTTGACCCGTTCAGTCAGGTTGGTCTGAGGATGGTACGCAGACGTCAGTTTATGGGTGACGTTCCAGATTTTACACGTGGCATCAAAGATGGAAGACACAAACTGGGGCCCTCTGTCAGACAGGATGTAATTAGGGACCCCCCAGCGTGTTAAGATCTCCTTGGTGAAGATCTGGGAGATGGATTCAGCGGTGGCTTTCCTCAAAGGAAAGAACTCTACCCACTTAGAGAAGTAGTCCACAAAGACCAAAAGATAGAGGTTCCTGTTCGTACTCTGTGGGAAGGGGCCCATCAGATCCACTCCCAGCATTTCCCATGGGAGGTGCACTATAGTTTGCTGCAGCTTCCCTGCCATTTTCCGGCTCTCAGGTTTGTAGATTTGACACACCTGACATTTCTGCACATGGTCTTTTACGTCCAGGCTCATCTTGGGCCAGTAAACCAGATCCTTCATTCTCCGGTAGGTCTTATACCGTCCAAGATGGCCAGCCAGAGGATCTTGGTGGAACAGGTCCATCAACTGGAGTCGCAGATTGTCAGGTATAAATAATTGATAAAGGGTTTTGTATGGCAGTTGAACTCTCCTGTATATGAGGTCTTCCAGGATGGTGAAAGTAGTCTCAGGGCTCAACTGTTCCTCTCCCTTCTCCAAGATGTTTTGATATAGCGTCTGGCATTCAGGGTCCTTTTGTTGAGCGGCCCATACAGTTTCAATAGATATGGGTAGGTCTGTGGGGAAGCTGGTGGTCGCAGACAAGATGGTCGCACAACAGGGAGTTGTCTGGTCCAGAGCTCCAATTGGTGCTCGGGACAGAGCATCTGGCACGGTGTTATATCGGCCTTTGCGGTACTCTACTGTGAATGTAAATTCCTGCAGTCTGAGAGCCCACCGGATGAGACGAGTGCTGGGTTTGGTGGTCTTAAACACCCAGAGCAGAGATGAGTGGTCGGTGACTACTTTGAAAAGGCGTCCCTCCAGATATACTCTCCATCTCTCTAGGGCCCAAACCACAGCCAGACACTCCAGTTCCGTAGCCGAGTAATTCCGCTCAGCTGCATTGAGGCTGCGACTGGCAAACGCTAGGACCTCCTCGGTACCCAGCTCCGCCTGCTGAACCAACACTGCCCCCAGACCAACTTCACTGGCATCAGTGTACACGATGAATGGAAGATTGAAATTAGGATGTCCTAACACAGGAGGTTTGACCAGATGTTCCTTTAAGTTTTCAAAAGCATCCTGACATTCAACCGACCAGTGGAACTTTGCTCCCTTCCTCTTCAGAGCATGGAGAGGCTCCGCAATTATGGAGAAGTTAGGCACAAATCTGTGATACCACCCGGCCACGCCAAGGAACCTCTGAAGAGCCTTGATATTGGTAGGTATCGGGTAGTTCTGGACTGCTTCGGTCTTCTCCGGGTCCACATGGACCCCAGCTGAAGACACCATATGGCCAAGGAACTTCAGGGACTTACGGAAGAGTTTACTTTTTTTCATGTTTACCGTAAGGCCGGCCCACCTGAGTTTATCCAAGACGGCTTGAACATCACAGAAGTGTTGCTGCCAGCTACTGGAATAGATGATGATATCATCCAGATACACAAAGCAGATGCATCCCTTGAGCTCTCCAAGAACCGTCTCCATGAGCCTCTGAAAGGTGGCCGGAGCATTCTTCAATCCAAAGGGCATCACTTTAAACTGGAATAGGCCTTGGGAACAGACAAAAGCTGTCCTGTCCCTTGACTCCTGATCCATCTCCACCTGCCAATAGCCACTGTTGAGGTCTAGTGAGGAGAACACAGTAGCTCCAGCCAACGACTCCAGGATCTCCTGTATGGTTGGTAATGGATAGGCATCCGTGTGAGTCTTGGCATTGAGTTTTCTGTAATCCACACAGAATCTGATCTTGCCATCCTTTTTAGGGATCATGACCACTGGAGAGGCCCATGCCGACGATGAAGGTTCAATCACCTCCTTCTCTAACATCTCATCCAGGAGTTCCTTCATTACCTTCAGTTTGGGGGGAGATAGACGGTAGGGTTTTTGTTTGATTGGTACCTCTTCAGTGAGGAAGATCTTATGCTTCAGCAGACTTGTACGGCCAACATTAGGGGTGCAGACATCAACGCTATGATGTAGCATTTCCACTAATCTGTCACTCATTTGTTCATCCAGATGTGAATCCTGCACAGCTTTAGCCAAGAGGTCTGACCCTTCTGGTACGGGAGGCTGGATTGTCCAAGGCGCAGTTGCCAGAAAGAGAGCAACATGGTTGCGAGGCTCCTCCCCTCCTAACAGACTGGGGATGTTGTTCAGAAATGGGAACTTTTCCCCTCCTCGAAAGCAGTAGGTTCCATCTACCACATCAATTTTCATCTCACTGAAGAACATGAAGTCCAGTCCCAAGACTACTGAAAATGCAAGCGCCTTAGGAGAAAGGACCACCATAGGGACCAACAATGCCTTCCCATTCAGGTCGAGCTCCATATGTATCCACCCTAGGGGATGTTCCGGCTTCCCATTTGCCAGGTACAGTGGCATCCCTGACCATGGGTTTAATGTGGCACCTGGGTCCTTGATCTTTTTCCATAGCTGCTCATTCAGTAACGTATATGATGAACCTGTATCCAAGATCGCTGTTCCTTTCCAGGGACCTATGTCAAGAGGTACCCGTAACTGCTGTGGCAGAGGACTGCCAAATGTATCAGAGCTGGAACTCTGTCCCTTGAACGCAGTAGTGAAGCATGGAGAGGTGAGACAAGGTGCTTGCTGATTTCCAGGAGTTCCTACTACACTTGCAGAAGGAAATGGTTGTCCATCATTCTTACTCTGGCCATTCTGTCCCTGGTCAGAGTTAGGAGGTTTGTTTTTCTTTTGCTGGTTAAAGTTTGGACAATTGTATGGTGGATGACTTCCCTTGCATCTCCAACAAAAGTACTGGGGTGGGTTAGTGGCGGGAGTAGATGGGTTTGACTGTAATGCGGTAGATGGGTTGGGAGTTTGTGAGGTAGATGGGTTGTTTGCGACTCCCTTGGTCTCTCTGGGTTTATTGTACTGTTTTTTCCGTTGATCATATTGTGTTTGACTTTGTTTGTCCTTCTCCAGCTGTTGACCCAGCCTAACCAGCTCCTCCACTGTAGACACTCTACCTCGCAGTTGGCTGGCCAAACGTGGGTTGCTGTTCCTCAAAATGAGCTTCAGGATTGCATCATCTGTAATGTCAGGTTTCCAGCGACGGCACAGAGACCTATACATGAATGCAAAATCTCTGATGTTCTCATCCTCCGCTTGTACTCTTGTTCTCACTCTTTCTGCCAACTCATACTCATAATCTTCCGACAGAAAAGCATCAAGGAAGATAGACTGGAAGTCCTTCCATGTCCTAGTGGTTGCTCGTGCCACATCCCACCAGTCCCTTGCAGTCCCCTGAAGTACATTGCGGAGGGTTGCCATCAATTCCTCGTCCGTCAGTGGATTTAAGGCGAGGAAATCCTGACATTTCTCCAAATACAACAGAGGGTCTGAGGTGTCCTCTATTCCTCCAAAATAGGGAAACTGCAGCTTAATGGGGCTCTTTCCCACATATCTGCCTCTCACTTCAATCGGAGCAGAAGAACTGACTGGGGATATAACACTTCCACCTTCTCCCGTATGATCCATGCTGGACTGTACGCCATGCAGCCGCCCCGTTGCAGCCGACCGCTCAGTTGCAGCTGGCCGCTCAATCACAGCTGGCCGCTCTCCCCCTGCAGTGTTCTGCACTGAGGCAGTTGCCAGTTGTGTCATGCGCAGTGACTGTTGTTTCAGTGTCATCATGTCATTTTGCACAGTGTTCATTTGCTGCAAGTTTAATGTAACTTCCTCCTGGACTTTACATACTGTTTGTGTCATGGGAGTAAGTCCATCCATTATGCCCTTAAGCATCTCAGCATGATGAGCTTTTAACCTCCAGTTTATTGAGCTGTCAATTTGTGCTCTGAAAAATTCAAAATTTCTCTCCATTGATCTTCGCATTGCCTGCATCTCATCATTGAATTGCTTCGTTATTTTCTTTGAAAAGGTTGAAAGAACTGACTCTAGGTCATATTGCGGTTGGATAATTGTCGTGTTGCTTGTTTCAGAGACAGCCTCTCCTTGTGCCTGAATGTTGAAAGGATTTCTAGGGCTCCTTAATACAGGTCTCCTTGGTGGAGAAGACATAGCAGCAGCCCCCTCTTGTGGCTGATTGCTGGAATGAGCCTCAGTCTGGCCCAATTCCAATCCTCCACATAGAACCTCCAGATCAAGCAGTGAATACATTTTTCCCTGGCTGCTAGGATTTATTTCCCTTGGTGCAGGCAAGGAGAGATATGATGAACTAGGATTTATTTCCCTTGGTGCAGGCAAGGAGAGATTTAAAATTAAATCCTCCTCCTCTCTGAGATCATTTGCATGATGAGTGCTTTCCCATATGTCCTGTGCAGTGGCCATTTTGAAAACTTGAAAATGAAATGTTTGAACCACCCTTTGTTGCTGAATACACAAGACACACCGTTTCCACCATTTGCTTTTCCCCCTTCCTTTGATTCCAACAGGTTGTCCAATTTCATAAACCTTAGTTTGGTTGTGAATTCGTTTTCCTCCAAATCCAGTGGTTTCCCATGAAATGCAAGTTTTGTGTTTTTCTTTTTTTTTTTTGTGTTTTGTGTTTTTTTTTTTTGTGTTTTTTTTTTTTTTTAGAACTCCTTTAAGTCATAAGAATGTTAATTTTACATCATTTTAACATCGGGCGCCATTTATTTATGTAGCGGTTACCACCATAAAAGGTTACATCAAAACCCCTACAAGGGTCACTGTAATAAAATTACAGCAACCTACCTGGTTCAACACATAAATAACCACAGTTAAACAATATATTTCATTTCAACCCCAGAACACCGTAATGAAATACTCCACACACCAAAGTCTTAGTTCAAGGTTTGTATTCACTTCAAATTCAGTTCAGTCACAGTTAACCCACAGTTCAGTCCCACACATATAAATCCACTCCAGGGCTTGCAAACACCCTCTTCACAAACACCGTTGCAATGACCCAAAAACTCCACTCCGGGATTTCGCAAAGACCCACAAAACAAAACAACGCAGCGCCGTTCAGTAGTCGCGCCTGTGTGTGTGTGTGTTTGTGTGAGTGTGTAGGTGTGTGTGTATGTGCGTGAGCTTAGCTCAGGGCTGTTAGCGCCTGTAGCTCACCCACTGCAAGGCTCAAATGCTCTTCCCAGGACTCAGATGGAGGCTCTTCGAAAGACCGTCGGCAGGATCTCTTCAAAAGACTTGTAGACACTAGACAGACGCTTCGGCTCTTCCCAGCATGTAGAGACACCGCCGTGTCGTTCCCCATGGAGCGGTCGTCACCGGATTAGCATCAGGCGAGGCGATCGTCGTATATATAATGGAATTTATCCTGGAGGAGAAAACGCCGGACTTGTCCCTCACTGCTCCACAGACTGTGGAAAAGGTAACAAAATCCGTTTGCTGCCCTGCAGACTGCACCCAAAGCTCTCCACCCTGCACACTTCCTACTACTCCCGCGACTCCATTCAAAGTGATCTCCTCCTTCACAGTAAGGGGCTGGGCAACCTTGGCGCAGCCAACCCGAGCCACCTAACTGGCAGTCGGACTGAGGGGGTGTGTACTGGGTACTGGGGCCGGGTGACGTGAGCTGTTAGTGAATATAAACTGTTATTTTGGCGGATCGCCACACTCTCCCCCCCTTAAAGAAAAGCCGGTCGTAGAGTAAGGCGTTCCTGGATCCTGTGTCCGAATTTCAGCATCCTGAAACCCATGGAATTCCTCTGTATCACTTTCTTCTCCAAATATCTCCATGATTCGTTTGTAATCATCCTCCTCCCCTGTAGGTTGAGAATGCTGGTGGGAAATATTGTGAGGGGAAGCAAGCTGAGAATCAGGAAATCCAAGGAAATCCTCCTCATCGGTCTCCTCTTCAAAAATGTTCCTCACTCGCTGGCGTTGCTGCTCCTCCACGTCTTGAGATGTGGGGTAGCTAGGCTGCAGGCGGTTGAGAGGTGAAACATGATCTGCATCAGGAAATCCGAGGAACTCGTCCTCATCGGACTCCTCTTCAAAAATCTTCATCACCTGCCGGCGCTGCTGCTCCTCAACTTCTTGAGGTGTGGGGTAGCTAGACTGCAGGCGGTTCGGAGATGAAGTCTGATCTGGTCCAGGAAATCCAAGGAATTCCTCTTCATCTGACTCCTCTTCAAATATGTCCATCACCTTACGGTACTGTTGGTTCACTTCCTGAGCTGTAGGGAAGCAAGGCTTCAGGCGGGAGATGTGTACAACACGCAGGTCCATCCCCGTTTCCTCTTGAACCACTTCGTAATTGACTGGACCAACCTGTCGAACTACCCGATACGGACCCTGCCATTTTGGAGCCAATTTGGCTGTAAAAGATTTGGCAGCCTTAGACAACGGGTGAGTCCGCAACCAAACGCGAGCCTGATCCTCGAACTCCAGGTCTCTCCGTTGTTTGTCATAGTTCCTTTTCTGGCGCTTTCGAGCTTTAGTAAGGTTACTGGACACAAACGTCTGGAGTTCCTCTAGCTGTGAGATCTTACCATAGGCGGCGGAGTCAGGTGTTATTTCTCTGGGCTGCAACACTACATCCAAAGGGCCTCGGAGGGGCCGATTAAGGTTGAGTTCAGCGGGTGTAACTCCAGTGGACTCCTGCACAGCAGAGTTCAGAGCAAAGCGGAACTCGGGGAGGTGTTTATCCCAATGCTTGTGGTTAGACCCAACGTAGGCCGCTATCATGGTCTTCAGCGTTCGGTTGACCCGTTCAGTCAGGTTGGTCTGAGGATGGTACGCAGACGTCAGTTTATGGGTGACGTTCCAGGTTTTACACGTGGCATCAAAGATGGAAGACACAAACTGGGGCCCTCTGTCAGACAGGATGTAATTAGGGACCCCCCAGCGTGTTAAGATCTCCTTGGTGAAGATCTGGGAGATGGATTCAGCGGTGGCTTTCCTCAAAGGAAAGAACTCTACCCACTTAGAGAAGTAGTCCACAAAGACCAAAAGATAGAGGTTCCTGTTCGTACTCTGTGGGAAGGGGCCCATCAGATCCACTCCCAGCATTTCCCATGGGAGGTGCACTATAGTTTGCTGCAGCTTCCCTGCCATTTTCCGGCTCTCAGGTTTGTAGATTTGACACACCTGACATTTCTGCACATGGTCTTTTACGTCCAGGCTCATCTTGGGCCAGTAAACCAGATCCTTCATTCTCCGGTAGGTCTTATACCGTCCAAGATGGCCAGCCAGAGGATCTTGGTGGAACAGGTCCATCAACTGGAGTCGCAGATTGTCAGGTATAAATAATTGATAAAGGGTTTTGTATGGCAGTTGAACTCTCCTGTATATGAGGTCTTCCAGGATGGTGAAAGTAGTCTCAGGGCTCAACTGTTCCTCTCCCTTCTCCAAGATGTTTTGATATAGCGTCTGGCATTCAGGGTCCTTTTGTTGAGCGGCCCATACAGTTTCAATAGATATGGGTAGGTCTGTGGGGAAGCTGGTGGTCGCAGACAAGATGGTCGCACAACAGGGAGTTGTCTGGTCCAGAGCTCCAATTGGTGCTCGGGACAGAGCATCTGGCACGGTGTTATATCGGCCTTTGCGGTACTCTACTGTGAATGTAAATTCCTGCAGTCTGAGAGCCCACCGGATGAGACGAGTGCTGGGTTTGGTGGTCTTAAACACCCAGAGCAGAGATGAGTGGTCGGTGACTACTTTGAAAAGGCGTCCCTCCAGATATACTCTCCATCTCTCTAGGGCCCAAACCACAGCCAGACACTCCAGTTCCGTAGCCGAGTAATTCCGCTCAGCTGCATTGAGGCTGCGACTGGCAAACGCTAGGACCTCCTCGGTACCCAGCTCCGCCTGCTGAACCAACACTGCCCCCAGACCAACTTCACTGGCATCAGTGTACACGATGAATGGAAGATTGAAATTAGGATGTCCTAACACAGGAGGTTTGACCAGATGTTCCTTTAAGTTTTCAAAAGCATCCTGACATTCAACCGACCAGTGGAACTTTGCTCCCTTCCTCTTCAGAGCATGGAGAGGCTCCGCAATTATGGAGAAGTTAGGCACAAATCTGTGATACCACCCGGCCACGCCAAGGAACCTCTGAAGAGCCTTGATATTGGTAGGTATCGGGTAGTTCTGGACTGCTTCGGTCTTCTCCGGGTCCACATGGACCCCAGCTGAAGACACCATATGGCCAAGGAACTTCAGGGACTTACGGAAGAGTTTACTTTTTTTCATGTTTACCGTAAGGCCGGCCCACCTGAGTTTATCCAAGACGGCTTGAACATCACAGAAGTGTTGCTGCCAGCTACTGGAATAGATGATGATATCATCCAGATACACAAAGCAGATGCATCCCTTGAGCTCTCCAAGAACCGTCTCCATGAGCCTCTGAAAGGTGGCCGGAGCATTCTTCAATCCAAAGGGCATCACTTTAAACTGGAATAGGCCTTGGGAACAGACAAAAGCTGTCCTGTCCCTTGACTCCTGATCCATCTCCACCTGCCAATAGCCACTGTTGAGGTCTAGTGAGGAGAACACAGTAGCTCCAGCCAACGACTCCAGGATCTCCTGTATGGTTGGTAATGGATAGGCATCCGTGTGAGTCTTGGCATTGAGTTTTCTGTAATCCACACAGAATCTGATCTTGCCATCCTTTTTAGGGATCATGACCACTGGAGAGGCCCATGCCGACGATGAAGGTTCAATCACCTCCTTCTCTAACATCTCATCCAGGAGTTCCTTCATTACCTTCAGTTTGGGGGGAGATAGACGGTAGGGTTTTTGTTTGATTGGTACCTCTTCAGTGAGGAAGATCTTATGCTTCAGCAGACTTGTACGGCCAACATTAGGGGTGCAGACATCAACGCTATGATGTAGCATTTCCACTAATCTGTCACTCATTTGTTCATCCAGATGTGAATCCTGCACAGCTTTAGCCAAGAGGTCTGACCCTTCTGGTACGGGAGGCTGGATTGTCCAAGGCGCAGTTGCCAGAAAGAGAGCAACATGGTTGCGAGGCTCCTCCCCTCCTAACAGACTGGGGATGTTGTTCAGAAATGGGAACTTTTCCCCTCCTCGAAAGCAGTAGGTTCCATCTACCACATCAATTTTCATCTCACTGAAGAACATGAAGTCCAGTCCCAAGACTACTGAAAATGCAAGCGCCTTAGGAGAAAGGACCACCATAGGGACCAACAATGCCTTCCCATTCAGGTCGAGCTCCATATGTATCCACCCTAGGGGATGTTCCGGCTTCCCATTTGCCAGGTACAGTGGCATCCCTGACCATGGGTTTAATGTGGCACCTGGGTCCTTGATCTTTTTCCATAGCTGCTCATTCAGTAACGTATATGATGAACCTGTATCCAAGATCGCTGTTCCTTTCCAGGGACCTATGTCAAGAGGTACCCGTAACTGCTGTGGCAGAGGACTGCCAAATGTATCAGAGCTGGAACTCTGTCCCTTGAACGCAGTAGTGAAGCATGGAGAGGTGAGACAAGGTGCTTGCTGATTTCCAGGAGTTCCTACTACACTTGCAGAAGGAAATGGTTGTCCATCATTCTTACTCTGGCCATTCTGTCCCTGGTCAGAGTTAGGAGGTTTGTTTTTCTTTTGCTGGTTAAAGTTTGGACAATTGTATGGTGGATGACTTCCCTTGCATCTCCAACAAAAGTACTGGGGTGGGTTAGTGGCGGGAGTAGATGGGTTTGACTGTAATGCGGTAGATGGGTTGGGAGTTTGTGAGGTAGATGGGTTGTTTGCGACTCCCTTGGTCTCTCTGGGTTTATTGTACTGTTTTTTCCGTTGATCATATTGTGTTTGACTTTGTTTGTCCTTCTCCAGCTGTTGACCCAGCCTAACCAGCTCCTCCACTGTAGACACTCTACCTCGCAGTTGGCTGGCCAAACGTGGGTTGCTGTTCCTCAAAATGAGCTTCAGGATTGCATCATCTGTAATGTCAGGTTTCCAGCGACGGCACAGAGACCTATACATGAATGCAAAATCTCTGATGTTCTCATCCTCCGCTTGTACTCTTGTTCTCACTCTTTCTGCCAACTCATACTCATAATCTTCCGACAGAAAAGCATCAAGGAAGATAGACTGGAAGTCCTTCCATGTCCTAGTGGTTGCTCGTGCCACATCCCACCAGTCCCTTGCAGTCCCCTGAAGTACATTGCGGAGGGTTGCCATCAATTCCTCGTCCGTCAGTGGATTTAAGGCGAGGAAATCCTGACATTTCTCCAAATACAACAGAGGGTCTGAGGTGTCCTCTATTCCTCCAAAATAGGGAAACTGCAGCTTAATGGGGCTCTTTCCCACATATCTGCCTCTCACTTCAATCGGAGCAGAAGAACTGACTGGGGATATAACACTTCCACCTTCTCCCGTATGATCCATGCTGGACTGTACGCCATGCAGCCGCCCCGTTGCAGCCGACCGCTCAGTTGCAGCTGGCCGCTCAATCACAGCTGGCCGCTCTCCCCCTGCAGTGTTCTGCACTGAGGCAGTTGCCAGTTGTGTCATGCGCAGTGACTGTTGTTTCAGTGTCATCATGTCATTTTGCACAGTGTTCATTTGCTGCAAGTTTAATGTAACTTCCTCCTGGACTTTACATACTGTTTGTGTCATGGGAGTAAGTCCATCCATTATGCCCTTAAGCATCTCAGCATGATGAGCTTTTAACCTCCAGTTTATTGAGCTGTCAATTTGTGCTCTGAAAAATTCAAAATTTCTCTCCATTGATCTTCGCATTGCCTGCATCTCATCATTGAATTGCTTCGTTATTTTCTTTGAAAAGGTTGAAAGAACTGACTCTAGGTCATATTGCGGTTGGATAATTGTCGTGTTGCTTGTTTCAGAGACAGCCTCTCCTTGTGCCTGAATGTTGAAAGGATTTCTAGGGCTCCTTAATACAGGTCTCCTTGGTGGAGAAGACATAGCAGCAGCCCCCTCTTGTGGCTGATTGCTGGAATGAGCCTCAGTCTGGCCCAATTCCAATCCTCCACATAGAACCTCCAGATCAAGCAGTGAATACATTTTTCCCTGGCTGCTAGGATTTATTTCCCTTGGTGCAGGCAAGGAGAGATATGATGAACTAGGATTTATTTCCCTTGGTGCAGGCAAGGAGAGATTTAAAATTAAATCCTCCTCCTCTCTGAGATCATTTGCATGATGAGTGCTTTCCCATATGTCCTGTGCAGTGGCCATTTTGAAAACTTGAAAATGAAATGTTTGAACCACCCTTTGTTGCTGAATACACAAGACACACCGTTTCCACCATTTGCTTTTCCCCCTTCCTTTGATTCCAACAGGTTGTCCAATTTCATAAACCTTAGTTTGGTTGTGAATTCGTTTTCCTCCAAATCCAGTGGTTTCCCATGAAATGCAAGTTTTGTGTTTTTCTTTTTTTTTTTTGTGTTTTGTGTTTTTTTTTTTTGTGTTTTTTTTTTTTTTTAGAACTCCTTTAAGTCATAAGAATGTTAATTTTACATCATTTTAACATCGGGCGCCATTTATTTATGTAGCGGTTACCACCATAAAAGGTTACATCAAAACCCCTACAAGGGTCACTGTAATAAAATTACAGCAACCTACCTGGTTCAACACATAAATAACCACAGTTAAACAATATATTTCATTTCAACCCCAGAACACCGTAATGAAATACTCCACACACCAAAGTCTTAGTTCAAGGTTTGTATTCACTTCAAATTCAGTTCAGTCACAGTTAACCCACAGTTCAGTCCCACACATATAAATCCACTCCAGGGCTTGCAAACACCCTCTTCACAAACACCGTTGCAATGACCCAAAAACTCCACTCCGGGATTTCGCAAAGACCCACAAAACAAAACAACGCAGCGCCGTTCAGTAGTCGCGCCTGTGTGTGTGTGTGTTTGTGTGAGTGTGTAGGTGTGTGTGTATGTGCGTGAGCTTAGCTCAGGGCTGTTAGCGCCTGTAGCTCACCCACTGCAAGGCTCAAATGCTCTTCCCAGGACTCAGATGGAGGCTCTTCGAAAGACCGTCGGCAGGATCTCTTCAAAAGACTTGTAGACACTAGACAGACGCTTCGGCTCTTCCCAGCATGTAGAGACACCGCCGTGTCGTTCCCCATGGAGCGGTCGTCACCGGATTAGCATCAGGCGAGGCGATCGTCGTATATATAATGGAATTTATCCTGGAGGAGAAAACGCCGGACTTGTCCCTCACTGCTCCACAGACTGTGGAAAAGGTAACAAAATCCGTTTGCTGCCCTGCAGACTGCACCCAAAGCTCTCCACCCTGCACACTTCCTACTACTCCCGCGACTCCATTCAAAGTGATCTCCTCCTTCACAGTAAGGGGCTGGGCAACCTTGGCGCAGCCAACCCGAGCCACCTAACTGGCAGTCGGACTGAGGGGGTGTGTACTGGGTACTGGGGCCGGGTGACGTGAGCTGTTAGTGAATATAAACTGTTATTTTGGCGGATCGCCACAAGGTTTAAAACCAGAGGTTACCAAGTTAAAAACCAGAGGTGACCAGGTTAAAAATCAGAGGTGACCAGGTTAAAAACCAGAGGTGACCAGGTTAAAAACCAGAGGTGACCAGGTTAAAAACCAGATGTGGCCAGGTTAAAAACCAGAGGTGACCAGGTTAAAAACCAGAGGTGACCAGGCTAAAAACCAGAGGTGACCAGGTTAAAAACCAGAGGTGACCAGGCTAAAAACCAGAGGTGACCAGGTTAAAAACCAGAGGTGACCAGGCTAAAAAACAGATGTGACCAGGCTGAAACCAGAGGTTACCAGGTTAAAAACCAGAGGTTACCAGGTTAAAAACCAGAGGTGACCAGGTTAAAAACCAGAGGTGACCAGGTTAAAAACCAGATGTGACCAGGTTAAAAACCAGATGTGACCAGGTTAAAAACCAGAGGTGACCAGGTTAAAAACCAGAGGTGACCAGGTTAAAAACCAGAGGTGACCAGGTTAAAAACCAGATGTGACCAGGTTAAAAACCAGATGTGACCAGGTTAAAAACCAGATGTGACCAGGTTAAAAACCAGATGTGACCAGGTTAAAAACCAGAGGTGACCAGGTTAAAAACCAGAGGTGACCAGGCTAAAAACCAGAGGTGACCAGGTTAAAAACCAGAGGTGACGAGGTTAAAAACCAGAGGTGACCAGGCTAAAAACCAGAGGTTACCAGGTTAAAAACCAGAGGTGACCAGGCTAAAAACCAGATGTGACCAGGCTGAAACCAGAGGTGACCAGGTTAAAAACCAGAGGTGACCAGGTTAAAAACCAGATGTGACCAGGTTAAAAACCAGATGTGACCAGGTTAAAAACCAGAGGTGACCAGGTTAAAAACCAGATGTGACCAGGTTAAAAACCAGAGGTGACCAGGTTAAAAACCAGAGGTGACCAGGTTAAAAACCAGAGGTGACCAGGCTAAAAACCAGAGGTTACCAGGTTAAAAACCAGAGGTGACCAGGCTAAAAACCAGATGTGACCAGGCTGAAACCAGAGGTGACCAGGTTAAAAACCAGAGGTGACCAGGTTAAAAACCAGATGTGACCAGGTTAAAAACCAGATGTGACCAGGTTAAAAACCAGAGGTGACCAGGTTAAAAACCAGATGTGACCAGGTTAAAAACCAGAGGTGACCAGGTTAAAAACCAGAGGTGACCAGGTTAAAAACCAGAGGTGACCAGGCTAAAAACCAGAGGTTACCAGGTTAAAAACCAGAGGTTACCAGGTTAAAAACCAGAGGTGACCAGGCTAAAAACCAGATGTGACCAGGCTGAAACCAGAGGTGACCAGGTTAAAAACCAGAGGTGACCAGGTTAAAAACCAGATGTGACCAGGTTAAAAACCAGATGTGACCAGGTTAAAAACCAGAGGTGACCAGGTTAAAAACCAGATGTGACCAGGTTAAAAACCAGAGGTGACCAGGTTAAAAACCAGAGGTGACCAGGTTAAAAACCAGAGGTGACCAGGTTAAAAACCAGAGGTGACCAGGTTAAAAACCAGAGGTGACCAGGCTAAAAACCAGAGCCTCTGACAAGGGGCCAGTCTGACATATTTACATTGAAGCCGATACGGAAGAGAGACAGTTCATATGAATGGCCTGTATGGCGCTGTTTTACCCCTGCAGGTGTCACAAGGAATATTCTCTCATTGTAAGCGGATGGGTTTTTGGCAAACTTTAGACTAGATTTTCTTACCTTAATAAAAATGGTCATAAATACTATATGCTTCCAGTCGCTAGTTTAAAGGAGCTACACCATGAATTTAAAAAAAATATTTGATATTTAATATCATATGGTGTATGTCCCTCAAACCTTTTTCAAAAGGTTTGAGCCTAAATCATCACTCAGAGATACTCATCCCAAGTCAATTGTCTCTGGCTTATACAGCGCTTTCAGCTGCAATACCAAAACGTCCTCTTGGGCAGGGGGGGGCTACTGAGCAATCTGTCTGTTAATACAAAAAAATATTAAAAAAAATTATTAAAAAAAAGGGAAAAAATGGAAAAATTCTGCATACAAAGAAGCATCTACGAAAAATACAAAATCGAAAAAAAAACACTTTGAACATTTTTGAACAATTCCACCAAGTGTTTGAGGTGCCTGTTTCACCCACTTCCGGGGGCGGAGCCAAAATCCGAGCCCGAAGTATTCGTTCGTAGACCCCCACTTAGGGGGGGTAGAAAAAGTTTCGGAGTGATTCGGGCACTTTTCATTTAACATTGGGTTTGCCATCAATAATGTTTGTGACATCATAAACATTTCCATTCTGAGATTGCCTGTTCAGACACGCCCATTCTGGAAATCCATGAAATGAGAAGGAATGACTGAATTAAAAAAAAAACATTTTTTTGGGTACAAGAGACACTGGGGACCCCAAAAAATACAAAAAAACAAGAAAAAATTGATTTTCATGGTGTAGACCCTTTAAAGTCTCCTTTCAATCATCATGATATGCGTTTTGCTAAATTATGGCCCCATTTATCTTAAAATTAACGATAAAGTAGGCTATGCTCCAGGAGGGGCGGGATGATTTGATTGACAACCTACACAACCAATAGCATTCATTCCCCGCCCCCGCTCTTGATTGATAAGCTACCCAACCAATAGCATTCATTCCCCGCCCCCGCTCTTGATTGATAAGCTACCCAACCAATAGCATTCTTTGATGATTGTTTTCCGGTTCCCTGGTCACATGTCTGCTCTCAACCAATAGCGTTTGAGTTCCGGCGTGCCCAATGGTATATATTAAAGATGGCGGATTGCACATTCCTGAACAATGGGCTTCATGTACAGTCTGTAGAAAGCAATGGCGTGACGCTGTCCATTCATTGTATACAGTCTATGGCCTCTCATCATGGAGCTGTAATAAAGAACATGCTCTCCAAAACCAACTCCTTTTTGGAGTGGTCAGGACTAGAGGTAAAATAATCCAAATGTCCAGTACTATATAAAAGGCGGAGCGGAGGTAACCGCTGGTACCACTCTAAAACAGATCAAATAACTGATTTCACAATTTGCAATAAACCCCTTAAAGTCTATTCACGTCACGAGACTTACACATATTTGGGTCACAAGTTTAATGTGGCAGGAGAGTGGGAAGATCAGATCCATGTAATATAGATATATTTTTGTCTCCGCCAGGCCGAAGGCATGGCGAGAGAGTATGTTTTACCCCCCGTCCGTCCGTGTGTGTGTGTGTCCGTCCGTCCGTCCGTCCGTCCGTCCGTGTGTCCGTCTGTGAACAGCTAATCTCCGACACCGTTGGCCCGCTCGCTCCGAAACTGTGCACACACACTCCCTGGATGCCAATTCAGAACCTCTTCCCCAAATTTTTCACATAGGCCTGTTATAGCGCCACCAGGAGGCCGATTTGTGCAAAACCCATTTACTCCTACAGATTTTATCCAAACGTCATGCAAATCGGTACACATTATCTCTATAGTCATGTGATCAACACGGATCTGTCCGATTTTCCATATTCCATCCTCATTGGCTAAGGTTGGCTTCCAAAGTTCGCAGGATTGGTCCGTTTTGAACAAAATGCCTCAAATCATGAACGCAGCTTGCAATTTCCGTAAAATTTCACACGCACATTCCCACTAGGCCGAGGAAGAAATGGCACCCTTTTGACATTGGCCTGTTATAGCGCCACCAGCAGGTCTAATCTTAGCTAAACACATTTTTGGAACAAAAGCCTCAAATCATGAATGCAGTGTCCGATTGCCGTGAAAAGCCTAAGAAGAAATGACAACCCTTTCACATTGGCCTATTATAGCGCCACCAGGAGGCCACAATAACGTACCTGACCTGGGGGAGACCTGTGCTCCGAGGAGCACTTTTTCTAGTTTTAAAGATATTTTTGGGGGCTTTTTATGCCTTTATTGATAGGTCAGTAGGCTGACAGGAAATGGGGAGAGAGATGGTGGGAGACACACAGCAATGGCCCTCTGGATCGGGAGTCGAACCCGCTACACGCTGTCAAGCTGGATTACCAGCGTATGTGGTATGCGCCTGGACCGCTAGGTCAGCGGGCGCCCCCGATGTAATCATTTCTGAGTACTCCAGCAGACTTGATTTAATCCCTGCATCGCCCCTGCCACTTATCATGAAACTGGAGGCAGTCAGAATAATAGCATTGGCCAAGGTACAACATCTTTTCTCCAATGTACATGTTCCACGAAAATCACTACGTGATTTGACTGACAAAACTGTGCACCTAGTGAGACAATGGACTGGTCTTAACACACACAACACGTGACATTATATTTCATCTCTGTTCTCGGACCTAAAACGACGTAAGGTCTCCCTGGCATGTGGCACGGATCCTAGCTTCCTAGGCCTCAGGAGGAAACTTAGTGGAAAGCTAGACAGTCGCTCCCCCGGCTTCGGTCTGTGGTCAGACTGGCCGGACTTAAACGATCTGTGCTGTTGGGCTGATGTTACCTTGAAGTGGGTAGGGTCTAACTCAGAGGCGATGGCTGTCTCGGAGGACTTTATATCTGACCCCAGTATCTCTGTCAGAGCATTTATGACTGTGTGTGGAACAGAACACCAACTCCCACTGACTAATGCCCGAGGTCGCCTCTTATGGGCACAACAGCAAAGGCAGCGGCAGCATTGGACTGAACTGAGGTTGCAAGGGAAGACTGCATGTCTGCCCACTGCGGACCATTCTGTCTCGCACTCTGTGCTAATTTTTTTTTGCTTTAGACGAATGCATTGTTATCTTTACTCTGAAAGCGAGGTTGCAGGTTTTACCATCTAAACTTAACCTCTCCATCTGGTTTCCAGGCAACCATGCTCCTCACTGTATACATCTTGGTCATGAACAAATAGCTGAAACCATGTCCCACATCTTAAATGGGTGCCATGTATACAGGGGACTCTACATAAGTAGGCATGACAGAATAGTGGATTTGATATCTAAAGATATCACTTCTATTTTCAGGTCCTCCATCATGCTGTATAAGCATTCTACTGTGAAGCCGAGCATGTTTAACCTGTGCGACGATGATTCTGTGTTCTCTAACATTTCAGCTAACACCCCTGATGTCATTGTTGTTAATGAAAACCATAGGGAGGTGTTCATTCTCGAGGTCGGCTGTACTTTTGATTACAGCTTAGAGGAAGCCTTCCTAACCAAAGTGCTAAAATATCATCCGCTAGAGCAGACCATCTCTCAGCTAGGCTACAGATGTAAACTTTTGGTTTTTATCTTTGGTAGCCTAGGGCACGTGCACAAGTTGGTTGTAAGGGGCCTGCAAATGGCCGGCCTCTCCAAAAGGAGGGCTAAACAATTAGCAAGGTACTGCTCTAGATCAGCTATTATAGGAAGCCGCTCAATTTGGAGGAGGCGTTGCTTCCTTTACCCATGATTGTTGTCCGCTGTGTTCGACAAGTATGCCATCTTTTGTTTTGTATGTAACGTTGCTCTGCTTTACATGCGCTTTGTAACTAACTGTTTTCCCTTCATCTGACTGCACTGGCAGTGTTTATGTCCATTGTACATCCTGTACTTCTTATTATGTGGACATAAATAAATATTTCAAATATTGTGTGTGTGTGTGTGTGTGTGTGTGTGTGTGTGTGTGTGTGTGTGTGTGTGTGTGTGTGTGTGTGTGTGTGTGCGCGTGCGTGCGTGTTTTGTTTTCTGCAGGACTGCTTGCAGCACCTAACTTTGTCACCTGTAGAATCTTGTGACCCCAGGGGTCGCTGTGATGGTTGTTGGTGGTTTGTTGTGGAAAATTAAGCAACTAAAGTCAACTCAAAAAGCTACACTTTATACTTATTGCAGTGAGACTCTTCCTCAGTATGTAATGTATCTGCTGCACACCCCAAAATAATCATGTTTGAACTGGGACCCCCCAAAATAATCATATTTGAAATGGGGACCCTCCAAAATAATCATATATGAACTGGGGACCCCCCAAAATAATGATGTTTGTTTTTTATAGTATAGTTTGTTGATTACTGTTGATGCACTAATGCTCTTTTTTAATCTCATTACATTTTTTTAAAGGTATTAAAAAGGTTTTAAAAGTCCTTAAATTGTCCCTTTACTGTCACCACCTGGGACCACCTCAATGTGGTGACCAAGCCACCAGGGGGCGCCAGGAGGCAACTGGAAAGGAGAGGATTCTGTATGTCTATCTATCCATCTATCCATCATTTTTAATACCTCTATTAATCATCAAACTATGCTATAAAAACTGGTCAAACATTGGCCAAATTGTCAAAAATATATTTAAGAAAGAGGCAAAAAAAATGGAATTAGCCGATCTACAAGCTCAGGCGTTGTGAGCTTGTAGATCGGCTATTTTCACAATATTTATCTGTGGAACCGAGTCAAACTAAATGTAATGTCTGATTTATGTCAGTGGTTCTCAACCTGTGGGGGTCCCCACACGATTTGGGTGGGGGGTCCCCAGATGACAGTGAAGTGACAATTTAAGGACTTTTAAAACCTTATTAATACCTATTAAAAAAATAAAGAAAAAAAGATCATATACTGCAACAAAGGTATAACAAACTATACTATAAAAACTGGTCAAATTGTCAAATAATATAAGACAGAGGCAAAAATTGTGAAAATAGCCGATCTACAAGCTCACAACACCTTGCAAATGCGAGGAGGTTTTTTTTATCTGTGGAACCGAGTCAAACTAAATGTAATCCCCCAGTTCAAATGTGATTATTTGGGGGTCACGGCCTGAAAAGGTTGAGAACCACTGTGTTAAGGTGTCTGTCTGTCTGTCTGTCTGTCTGTCTGTCTGTCTGTCTATTACGGTATATCTAGAGCTTTTTCACTATTTGGAAATGTTTCCCTATTTCCATGGGAACCCCTGTATGTTTTATGTCATTCAAGTATGTTTTAATGTTATTAAATATCTTGTCAGCATAAAGGCCCTGTAAAGGCAGCCCAACAACAAATAATGTCCAGTGAGGGATGTGGTGTGAAGCTTTTCCAACGCGTGGTGTTGACAGTAACTCAGGTCTTCTCTTTGAGTGCATTTAAAATGTTTATTTTGAAGCAGGATGATAACAGCATAAACAAAGCCGGGTGTTTAATGGATAACTAAACAACTAACTGAAAATAAACCCAAAATAATTCAAACAAACTGAAAACAAACAAACGCACACACGGTTGAAAAACTGTACGGTTTCCCTCTGTGATTCCCAATCCCTAATGCTGTGCACCTGTGACACCCCCAAATAGGCTGTGCCCCCAAATTGGCTGAAGCCCCGCCTACTGTATGCCCAGGTCAATCAGTAATATCACAACACCTTCACAATATCACAGCAACTTCATACACTTCATATGTCTATGAAATTAATTCAAGGACCCCAACGGAAACAAGCCCGCAAGGACTTTTTTGGCCGGACCTTTTAGACAAAAGCATTATAAATGTAACTGTGTTGTTTTACATTATTTTGCCTAATAAAATTTTCAATCAATCAATCAAACACCTAGTAAACCACAATCAAAGTGGCTGCAACAGGCCCTTCAACAGTGTTCAAATATCTCAGGACAGACTAACAGCGGCAGCAGCCAGAAAAAAACATAAAATACAAACAAAACAAAACAAAATAAAACATAACAAAAGAAGAACACAAAAAAACTCAAAAACCACAAACCAGGTAGGCGGTCATAACAGGAAGCCCTGTCAGGCATTCACGTCTACTACATTTTAATAGTTGTCCACTTGTTTAAAGGACACATTTGTGAAAAAGGTTGATGATGTCATCATTGTGCTGCTGTTATGATTATTTAAAAAGGTTGATGATGTCATCATTGTGCTGCTGTTATGATTATTTAAAAGGTTGATGATGTCATCATTGTGCTGCTGTTATGACTATTTAAAAGCTGAATGAACACACATGTATTTCCTCCTCTCTCCAACAGGGGGCAGCGATGACTCTCTGCTTCTCTGAAAACACACCCAGGTGTTCTGTGAAAAGACAATAAACCAATAAGAATCAGAATTTATTAACCGTGTGAACATGTTAACACTTTAGAACAACCTTCCCTTATAATAGTAAATTAATTATTTCTAAAGTATTAGTTAATGTATTATTCATAACTTGTTAAATGTGTGGTAGTATTTAATGATTTAAAACTATGCTATAAATAGTTAATAGATCATGAACAAGTTGTTAGTAAACTAATTAAAAACATAACCTCCCAGCAGCCTCCCTGCAACTACAATAACCATCATAGTAGAAACAAGGCCAAGGCCCTCATTGGAAACAAGTCCGCAAGGACTTTTATGAACGGACCTGTTAGACAAAGTATTTTAAATGTAACTGTGCTGTTTTACATTTTTTGCCTAATAAAATATTCAATCAATCAAAAACTCAGTCCATTCAAACAACATTTGACCAATACTTTGTCAATAGTGTATCTTAGTAGGAAGGTGGTGCTCCGGCATCTACCATCAGCTGGAGCTTGTTCAGAAAGCTGCGGCTCGTCTGGTGTTCAACCGCCCCAAGTTCTCCCACACAACTATCCTTCTCCGTTCTCTACACTGGCTCCCCGTAGCGGCTCACATCCAGTTTAAAACCCTGGTGCTAGCCTATAGGGCAGTGAAAGGAACAGCTCCTTCTTACCTCCAGGCTATGGTCGATGCTTACACCCCTGCCCGACCACTACGGTCTGCCACCTCGGGGCGACTGATTGCCTCGTCGCTCAAGGGTCCTTCTGGCCGATCTACACGGTCACAACTTTTTTTCTGTTCTGGCCCCACAGTGGTGGAATGAACTCCCCACTGATGTCAGGACAGCAGAGTCACTGCCCATCTTTCGCCGTAGACTGAAAACCCACCTCTTCAAGAAACACTACCCTTCCTCTTTGCCTGGCCTGCTTGTTGTTAACTAGTTGTACGAACTCTTGTTTTATTATTGTATTGTTTTATTGGATCTTGTTTAGTCGATACACTTATTTGTTTTAGCTCTTGCTCATTTGATTTTGCTATTTGTCTCATCTCTTTAAGAAAGTAGGTAGCTGATATATTGCGCTTTTACCTTAACGCTAGGTATACTCTTAGTTGCTTGTTTAGCAGAAAATGCACTTAGGACTTCTGATGATTAGTAGTTTTGTTCCCTACCTATGTTGAATGCACTTATTGTAAGTCGCTTTGGATAAAAGCGTCTGTTAAATGACTGTAATGTAATGTAATGTAATGTAATGTACATGCACGTGCACACATAGACATTAAAGGGGGCTAGAGCCCCTGCCCTTTTATGTCTGTCGGTAAAAAGTGCCCTCGCCAAACCATGGCTGCAGCATTTATAATGGTGAAAAAAAAAAAAAAAGCCCTGCTGTACTCGAAGGCACTGAGGCAGCATTCAATAGAATTGCCCCCGTCTTACTCTCCTGAACTGGAATGCAGCCTTTAATGTTGTAAGAATGTCCCCTAGTCTCCTCTGTCTGTAAACTGTAGAAATCCCTGCGCATCCGTTGGCCCGCACCTGCAGACAGTAAAGTTTACTTAATTGAGCCCCATGCCGTGCAGTGCGTGCGCAGAATTATAGCCGATTTACAAGCCCACAACGCGTCGCAACGCGAGGCGTTGTGAGCTTGTAGATCGGCTATTTTTGGTGCGCGATACCGCCCGCCAAACGAAGTATATATACACAATCGAAACCTAGCTGAGCGCACGGCAGAACAACGCACATCTTCAATGAACACGGACCAATTTGAGACAGATTATTACTTGTCAAGCAGGAGCCTACATCGAAGGATCAAAAAGCGACGTAGCTATGAACGCTTGCAGTACCGCGGGAAGTAGGGGTGCGGGGGGTGCGGCATCCCCTACCGCCCCCCCTCTGGCAGGAGGGGGGTAGGATAAAAAAGAAAGTCACGTTATTCATATAAATAAAAAATGGACTGGGTTGGGGAATAAAAGAAAATAGGCCTATTTTAGAAATAAATATTCTAAAATGCTAAACTACACCTTTTGGTTTTATTATCATCATCACGAATCAGCGTATGCCTACGGACAGTTCACCTGTCCGCTGTTTCCTGTTTAGTCAGTGTTTACTTTACGCACGGTGCGGTGCGCACTCACAAGCTCCTAGGCTGTCACAGGTTGTTTACACCATGGCTCAAAAAAGAATTTTTGATTTCTTTGGTGGCGGGCCCAAATCAAAACAGAATACAGAAGCAAGTCAAGCAACTACTACCATTGATGAGTCTGTGATTGTCGAGTTGTTGTCATCGGAGGAGGAGGAAGAGGAGAACGTTGAGTTTGTACGGCCTCGGGGAGATCATGACCCCAGCAGCAGCAGTATCCAGTCCGGGCCGACTCCGGGACCGAGTCTGCCTGCAGCCAGGGTGACCACCGTGCCAAGTTTAGCGGCACTTGATCAACCATTCCAGCCCAAGGACTTCAACTTCCCGGGGAGACGTTTTGGAAAGGAAACATATAACCGATCATTCAAGCCTAGTTGGTTTGAAAAATGGCCATGGATACACTACGTGAAGGACAGTGACTGTGTTATGTGTTTTTCTTGCATTTCCGCAGTGGAGAAAAAACTGATGAGTAAAGATACTGTTAGGCTCGACAACCCGTTAGTTAACGGTGGTTTCACTAATTGGCGCAAAGCAACAGAAAGATTCAAAGAGCATGAGAGGTCAGAAGCGCACTCCAAGTCGGTGGAGAAGTTGAGTAGTCTAGGGCGCACACCAATCAGTGCCATGTTATCAGACATGGCTGCTCAACAGCAAAAAACAGCTAGGGATGTACTGGAACTGTTGTTTCGATCTATTAGCTTCCTTGGGCGCAAGGGAGTTCCTTTCAGAGGGGATAGTACTCGTGGCGGGATTCTCTATGAGTACATGCTGGAACGCACATACAATCTCCAAAAAGAAAACGAGTGGGTGCGCAAGCGAGATAACTGGATGTCAGATACTATCCAGAATGAGATCATTCAAATGTTTGGCCGCGCTATACGGAGGAAGATAGTGTCACGCTCATCAGAATGTGCCTTCTATGGATTGACAGCTGATGGCACAACCGACGTTAGTACTATGGAACAGTTCTCATGCAGCCTACAATATGTGGACAAGAACCTGGAGTCCCAATGTGACTTTTTGGGCTTCTACAATACGCCCAACTCAACTGCAGAAACCCTGTTCAACTGTGTGAAGGACGTTTTTATGCGTTTAAATATCCCCATCGAACAGAATCAGAGAGAATCAGTTTTATTGTCACATCACAGGTTTACAAGGTCAAGAAGTGGGTGAAATTCGTTTTTGTACATCGTTCCCATCGCAAAGTTAATTTTCATAGAAAGAAGAGGGGGGGGGGGGGGAGAAGAAGAGGGGTGGGGGGCAAGTGGGAAGGAGATCAAAACAAGAGAGCAACAGAAGGCCAGACAAGTTATCTACATATTTACAAAAGCGGCTTGCAGGGTTTTGTTTTGATGGAGCAAGCAATATGTCGGGACGCTTTTCTGGCGTACAAGCACGACTGAAGGAGCTGTGCCCAGGATCAATGTATGTTCACTGTTGTAACCATTCTCTGGACCTGGTTTTGCGAGAGGTTGCGCGTGAGGTGAGCCTTGTGGCGGATGCACTAAACTTTGTGCGGGGTGTTGCAGGCGTTATAAAAGAATCATCAAAACGTAAACAACTGTATGAATCTCTCTTTGATGTAGATGAAGTGGTAACTAACATCTTAGGCCTGTGTCCAACCCGGTGGTGTGTGCGCACAAAGGCAATCTCGCGCGTCTGCTCCTCATACAGCACCCTGGTAGCCACACTTGACACACTTAAGGATGACAAGAGTGTCAGAGGGGAAACGAGGGCCAAGATCAAGGGCCTGCACAAACAGACATTGAAAGCAAAAACGTTCTTTGCGCTTCTGTGCTGTGACGCATTGTTCAGGCCCTGTGAGGCAGTCGCCAAAAGCTTACAGAGCTCAAAGGCAAGCAAGTACACTTGGGGCATTCGAATGTGCAAATGTCCTGAGAGAAAGGGTAGCAGCACTGAGGGATGAAAACGTAGTGGCCAATATGACTGCCGATGTGAAAACATGTGCTTCCAAACTCGGCCTGAAGATGCCCACAGACACGCCAAGAGTGAGCAAAACCCCATCCCGCTTTCGTCACACAGAGGTACCCGAAATGGTGGTTGTTGAATCAGCAGAACTCAAGTGGAGACACGAGTTTTATGAAGCTGTAGATTTGGTGCACTCAGAACTGGAGAGGAGATTTGACCAGGACAGCATGCGTATAGCAGCAAGCAGAGAGAGGACCGTTATCAACGCAGCAAAGGGCACAGTTGAATTTGACGCACAGGCCCTTCATCTGCCCAAGCATGAGCAGCTGGACACAGACCGCCTGCAGCTCCAACTCAAAGTGTTGGGAGACATAGTTAAGGATTCCCCATGCGCTACAGTCGCAGACGTGGGTTCATGTCTCACCAAATTTCAGCCACAAACCAGAGAAATGTTCAGAGATGTCGAAAACCTCATCAAGTTGTGCCTCAGTCTGCCAATATCTGTTGCATCCTCAGAGAGATCATTCTCTACCCTTCAGTGCCTGAAAACATGGATGCGCAGTACAATGACCCAGAAAAGACTGACACATCTGACCCTTATGCATGTTCACAGTGACATTCTGGACACCATGGACATACATGCGCTGATGAGGGAATTTATCTCCATCACCCCAGAGCGCAAGAGCACATTTGGAAAAGTTTAAGCCAAGGTAATTAATAACATTTATTGTATCATGATGATGGGCCACATGTGCCAACTGTTAATAAATGTTATATATAGCCTACTGTATTCTATTGTGTTCTGAAGGCCGGGCCGCTGTGCCAGCTGCTGCAAATTTATATATGCCTTCTGTATTAATAATAATACTGTACTGTATTGTGTTTTGATAATCAGCGCCTTGCCATACTGTGTGTGTTGTGTAGCCTATGCCTATTTGTTCTGATGGGTTTCTGTGCCTTAGCCTGCTGGCGTGGCATGGCCTCTGTGTGTGCGCCATGTTAAGTTTAGGCTATTTATTTTCAATTCTGCAATTATGTCAAAAACTGATTTATGTTAATAAAAATGCTGTTGCTTTCAGCTAAGCCTGGTTAATTTTCTGTGTCAGTTTGTTAATTTGCCGTTCTTAACTTAATTGTGGTCTTTAAAAGCTAAAGCAGTCTGTCAATAAAACAATGCCGTAGTGTGTTTATGCAACGGCAGTGACAGTGTCGCTGTCCACTCTCCGTGGTGCTGAAGTGTTTTTTTTTGTCCGCGGAGAGATAACTCTAACCTAACCCTAATCCTAACCCTAAAACCGAAATAAAGAAACCAAAAAATGGGGAAAAAACTAACCCAATCCGCCCAGAACCACAAAAAAATTAACCCAATTTGCGCGTGCGCATACCGCACCCCTAACCTAAAAGGTCTTCCCTCGGCTATGCTTTTACCTTAGCGCTAGGTATACTCTTAGTTGCTTGTTTTAGCAGAAAATGTACTTAGGACTTCTGGTGATTAGTAGTTTTGTTCCCTACCTATGTTGAATGCACTTATTGTAAGTCACTTTGGATAAAAGCATCTGCTAAATGACTGGAATGGAATGGAATGGAAGGGCAGCTCAGTTGGTAGAACACTCTCCTTTGGACCACAAGGTTCTGTCTTTGATCCTGCTAGTGTTTTCAAAGTACTGAATCATTGGGTTCAGTTCACTGAAATGTTGTGTTCAATGAACTGAATCATTGGGTACAGTTCACTGAAATGTTTTGTTCAATGAACTGAATCATTGGGTACAGTTCACTGAAATGTTGTGTTCAATGAACTGAATCATTGGGTTCAGTTCACTGAAATGTTGTGTTCAATGAACTGAATCAATGAGTTCAGTTCACTGAAATGTTGTGTTCAATGAACTGAATCATTGGGTTCAGTTCACTGAAATGTTGTGTTCAATGAACTGAATCATTGGGTTCAGTTCACTGAAATGTTTTGTTCAATGAACTGAATCATTGGGTTCAGTTCACTGAAATGTTGTGTTCAGCTAAAATGGATCGCTCATGAAAGCCAAAATGTCTTGTTTCAAATGAGATCCCCACGTACTCAATTCATGGAGACATCAATCCTCATGGTCCAAACTACACAGTTTACCAAGAGGACCCCCCCCCCACCATCTGACCACATTGTCATCAGTGTGATGACAACAAATCATTTGACTATTACATTTGATTATTAGGTTCATTATTATAATAAAGGAAGCAGAAGACTGTATGATAATTTGAATTCACACGACCAGGATGGTTTACCAGGCTAGTTGTTTCACTTCTTACACAAGCATGTTGTTTTGTGTATGTTTTATAGTTTTATACACTTTTATACATTAAAAAAAAAAGTTTGGTAAAAAGGAAGAGGAAGTGAACCTGGGTGTGTGGGAGGAGTCTAAAGATCGTCATTGGTTGTCGGCACCAGAATACGACCTGATAGAAGAAGAAGAGAGACAGTTAAAACACACACACAAATAAATCCTATGTAGCCTACTGTATTGTGTGTATTTCTCTATTTGTGCGTTTTTCTAAAACGCAAAAATGTACACACAACACAATAACACAACAACACAATAACACACAACAACACAACAACAAAATAACACAACAACAGTCAACATGTTAATTAAACAAGCTAATCACCTCATTTCTTCCACTGGTAGTATAATAATTAATTAAACATGTTAATTAAACATGTTAATCACCTCGTTTCTTCCACTGGAAGTAGATGAATCCAGACAGGAACAAGACCAGACCCAGAACCAGACCTGATGCTCCCATGGCCACCTTGTTCTTCACTGACTCTGGCATGGAGTCATCTGACAATACAAATATTATATTATATATTATAATATATTATATTATATCATATTATATTATATTATAGTATAGTATAGTATAGTATAGTATATTATATTATATCATATTATACTATATTATATTATATTATAGTATAGTATAGTATATTATATTATATTATATTATATTATATTATAGTATAGTATAGTATAGTATAGTATAGTATAGTATATCATATCATATCATATCATATCATATCATATCATATAATATCATATCATATCATTACAGTAGATTAAAACACCTTGTTCTTTACTGACTCTGACATGGAGTCATCAGTGTCATTTTATATTTGAGCTATAAGCATTATTTAAGACTCTGGCTATTCAAAAAATAGCAGATCTGCTATTTTCTTTTAAAAACAGCATTTTTAACTCAAATCTTTGCTTCTGGAGGGGGGGGGCTGGAACAACATATTTTGATGGGGATCAGCTAATTTTGGGGTCCTTGACAAGAAAAAGTTTGAGCACCACTGATATTATAGCAACAATAGTTTTTCAGAAACATTAAGACATTTGTTGAGAGACATTACAAATGTTCGCTTTAAAAAAGTATACATTCAAAGATTTGCACACAATTTGTGCAAATCGTTCTGCTATTTCGTTCTGCTATTTTAGAAAGACTGTGAACATTTAATGTTCACAATTTTTCTAAATTAGCAGATCTACAAGCTCGTAGCGTGGCACCAAGTGCTGCCAATGTCTGCCAATCTTAGGGCAGACACTCTAACCACGAGACCATTACCATTGATATTAATGCAGCATTTATATAAGACCAGTTCATTCTCTAAGGACTGTTCTCAAACTTTACAGTCACTCTCAGCTCCTTCACTCCAGCAATTCAATGAATTCTATAAATTCTATAAATTCTATAAATGTCTTTGTACCTGCAGCCATTAGTAAACTAAGATGATGTACCTCATCTAGACGTGACACTTAAGCTCTAAGTAGGTGAGGCTCCTGTCATGACCTTCTTATTAGAATGGTTACTTTTTTTAGGATGTTTTAATGTATTTGTATTGATTTTTATTTCTGGTGTCTGTATTATTAGTCTTGTTTTTAATTGGATTGCTGCGTTTCCTTTCTGCAAAACAAATGTATCTTCGGGTTTAAAAAGAGAAGAATCCTTGAACCCTTAAAGAGGTGGTGCCATGGTTTTGCACTTTTTCTGTCTTTCATGTGTCTATGAGGTTGATAGATCTTCATTAAGCCCCCTGGTGGTGTTTTAATGGTGTTTTATGTCTTCTCTGACTATTTTGAGTTTCTGCCTAGGATAAGGATAATTCCTTTTAACAGGTCGTTCATGAAAGTCCTTGCGGTCTTGTTTCCAATGAGAACCTGTGAGCAATTGGGGTTAAGAGTCTTGCTCAGGGACAAATTTCATATCATCGGCACATATGCTGGGATAGCCTGGAATCGAACTGGGGCAACCAGGGCCAGCTGGTTCCCTAGGCGGGCTCACTAACCACTCAGCTATGGCCGCCCCTAAGGAGCCTGGAGGCTGAAACCTTGAGGGTCAAACGTGCCAATAGAAAAACAGCGCTTTAATGACGCAGTAGAAATATACCCTCCCCCTCATTATCATAACACAACAGGTGTGGGCATGAGGAGGAGGAGGGACTAGGACAGGAGGCGGAGGCACTGGTTCAGGTGGGAGGTGCTAAGGTGAGAACCAGGTATACTTAAGGCAGGTACACACTGCAGGACCTTAAAGTGCTCGGGGGGTCATCTGATCGTTAAGCATTACACACAGCAGGAGTTTATTTCTTGAAATCGGCTGTCATATATCGTTGTGGTTTTCACACTATAGATTGATCCCCGACCAGGGATTACACACTGTAGGATAGTTCACTAGGATGCTATCTCCAGAGTCGGACCCAATACATACATTTGTGTTAATTCCAATTCATTTTAATCGATGTATCCTGTGATATGCCTCTCCCCCCCTCTCTCTCTCTCCCTCTCTCTCTCTCTCTCTCGCGCGGCAAGTGCGCTGAAACAGTCAGTGACAGAGTTGCCATGTCCGCTTATTATAAGCGACTTTGGGATTGTTTTTCTGTAAAGTTGCTTGAAAGTGTAGTTGCTTTTTTGGCCTTGTTTCCTAATGTTGTTTGAACCAGTTGTTCTCAAACATGTTCATGGCAAGGACCCCCAAATTAATAATAATAATTAATTGTCCGCATAGGCGCAGACCTCCCCCTTCTGAAAATATGTTGTGCCATAGACCCCCATACAAGATCTGTGTGGATTTGTAAAGTGCTCATTTTCACAAACCTGGTTGCTTATTTCTCTCGCAAAATCTGGCAACACTCACAGACAAGGACACACACACACACACACACACACACACACACACACACATCGCTCGCTCTCTGTGTCTTTCTCTCTCTCTCTCTCTATCTCTGTGCAATAGTCTCAAATAAACATCCCCCCTTCGAGCACGCTCGCTCACTCTCATTCTGTTTTATAATAATGTTTAACTTAATACAGGACTGGACGGTAACTATGCGGGGGATCTGTTTGTTGTGGTCAGGTCCACCGACCTTCCATTGCCACGGTGGCTGTAATGTGCTCTCATTGGCTGTAGCGTGCATCTCCTCGCAAGGTGGTCGTAGCTCCTTTCATACTGTACGATATTGTCTGCTGTCCTGTCTGGGACACATCTGAATATCTAACATGGTAGTTATCTGAAAACGGTCGGAAAGCCGTCGCAGAGCGGATAATCGCGGCCACATCGTCTCGCGGAACCTTTCACACACAGCGAGCATTAGCTCGCCGATCAAAGGCCGATCTGTGTCAGATCGGGAGGTTTTGTCGGCGAGCGCCAAAAAAGGTCGGCGACCAAATATCCTACAGTGTGTACCTGCCTTTAATGAACTGGAGGTGTGTACACTTTTTTGAAAAAATCTTCCTCCTAGTATAACCATAATACCTGATGTCATAATACCTGATCATGTTTTAGGGGGGGGGGATCACTGAAAATCACAGCACCCCGTCTTTAAAACAGAGTGTAGTGTAACACATTACAGTAGATTACAGTAAAGTAGGCCTACAGTAGATTACAGTAACTGACCCCAGTCCATCTTGATAGGTGCGGTCAGGCTGGGATGTTCCACCATGCATGTGATCTTCTCTCCTGATCTGTATCACTCACGCACGCACGCACGCACGCACGTACGCACACACACACATACACACACACACACAAACACACAAACACAATTTTTTCTGTTAGTCTGTTAGGTGTGTACCTGGGTGTGTAGGAGTGGTACTGGTAGTACCAGTAGAGGTGTGTATTTCTATGTATAGGTATAGGTGTATGTCTGTTAGGTGTGTACCTGGGTGTGTACTCCAGGTAGGAGTGGTACTGGTAGTACCAGTAGAGGTGTGTATTTCTATGTATAGGTGTCTGTTAGGTGTGTACCTGGGTGTGTACTCCAGGTAGGAGTGGTACTGATAGTACCAGTAGAGGTGTGTATTTCTATGTATAGGTGTCTGTTAGGTGTGTACCTGGGTGTGTACTCCAGGTAGGAGTGGTACTGGTAGTACCAGTCTCCATCAGACAGTTCATCGGTAGAGGAGAGACCAGAGGTCAAAGGTTCTTGACCTATCCACCAGGTCACCAGGATCACTTTAGGATAGAAGTCGTAGCTGCTGCACCTCAGCATGTGAGTGTGTTCACCACGACGAGGGGGAGTCATTGACTTCAGTCTCACTTTGGGCTCCACTCCTAAAAAAGATGATGATGATGATTATTATTATTATTATTATTATTATTATTATTACCCTTATTGTATATACCATAATAGCTCATAGCGCGGCACTTGTAGATCCGCAATGTTTTAAAAAATCGTGAAAATGTGTGCAAATGTTTAAATATATATTTTTTTAAAGCGAACATTTGTCAAAAATGTTGTTCCAGGGACCACCAGAAGCAAAGATTTGAGTTACAAATGTTAACTTTAAAAATAAATGTATTATAATTTTCACGATTTTTCAAAAATAGCAGATCTACAAGCTCATAGCACGGCACTCTGTGCCCGCTATGAGCTTTTATATCTGCTTTGAAAAGAATGATAGAATGATTTATTATGATGTCATGTTATAGTTTATGAGGTGATGAGTGCTGAGTGCTGCTCTGAGATCAGCTCACCTCTCTTGTTCAGAACAGAGGAGTAGTAGAGCTCAGTGTTGGGTTTGCAGAATCCCTCTAGTGCTGCTCTCCTATAAGCCAGTATTCCAGGATCTTTATTGGCGCGCTCTGCCTGCTTCACACCAAGCTCAGTGTATCCAACAAACTGATCTACTCTACTGTCCCACCTGAGCAGCTCATCACCATCGAAATTCATTGACTCTATGTACTGTATGTCCTTCAGCTCACTGGAGTTAAACACACAGCGTTGAGCGTCATAGTACACATATCCATCTGGAAATAGACAATTAAAAATGTCATTAATGTTCAGTTTTATTATCATCTGTATAATATCAACTCTAGGCTAACTGCCTCCCATGGGCCAAATATGTCACTACATAAAGTCTAAAATAGGTTCAGGATGTGAAATCTGGCATTAAAATGTTTTCAATATCTTAAATACACATTGTGCAGAAATGTCCCATTTCAAGTTTTCAAATGTATGAAAATCTTTTGAAAATAGCCGATCTACAAGCTCACAATCCGTCGCATCGCAAATAAATGTAGTGGAGTAAAAGTAGAATATGTGGATCAGAAATGTAGTGGAGTATACACAATATGAATACATTTTGATATGTTTTATTTTGATGGAAACTGTTTTAACTGGATGTTGACATGATTCATGTATTCTAATTGAAAATCCAAATAAATAAATTAAAGTGTGTGTGTGTGTGTGTGTGTGTGTGTGTGTGTGTGTGTGTGTGTGTGTGTGTGTGTGTGTGTGTGTGTGTGTGTGTGTGTGTGTGTGTGTGTGTGTGTGAGCCACAGCCACAGATTAATAGGAGGCAGGCGGGGCTACTAGCAGCCAGTGATGGAAAAAGTACTCAAATGTTTTAAGAGTAAAAGTACAAAAGTGTTGGTATGAAAATATACTTATAGTACCAAAAGTAAAAGTACTCATTGTGCAGAAATGTCCCATTTCAAGTTTTCAAATGTATGAAAATCTTTTGAAAATAGCCGATCTACAAGCTCACAATCCGTCGCATCGCAAATAAATGTAGTGGAGTAAAAGTAGAATATGTGGATCAGAAATGTAGTGGAGTAGAAGTAGGCCTAAACTAAAAGTATTGAAAATTGGAAATACTCAAGTAAATTACAAATACCTCAAAATTGTACTTAATTACAGTACTTAAGTAAATCTAGTCAGTAAATTTCCACCACTGCTAGCAGCCCACACACTGACTGCAACTCACTCTGAGAGACGAGGGAGCGTCTTCAGGTGAATGGGACAAGTGATTAAGAACCATTGGAAGCTAATTAAATAACAATAGAATAGTTAATGAGTGGGGCGGGGCCACTCAACCCCCCTCCTCCCCACAGCTACATTTACAGCAGGAAGCCACATGGGAGGAGCTTCACACAACTGATTCAGTTGTGTTCATGTATGAAAAACATACTATATAGCCTACGTTAGTGTGTGTGTTCATGTATGAAAAACATACTATATAGCCTACGTTAGTGTGTTCATGTATGAAAGACATACTATATAGGCTACGTTAGTGTGTGTGTTCATGTATGAAAAACATACTATATAACCTACGTTAGTGTGTGTGTTCATGTATGTAAAACATACTATATAGCCTACGTTAGTGTGTGTGTCTCATGTATGAAAAACATACTATATAGCCTACGTTAATGTGTGTGTTCATGTATGAAAAAAATACTATATAGCCTACGTTAGTGTGTGTGTTCATGTATGAAAAACATACTATATAGCCTACGTTAGTGTGTGTGTTCATGTATGAAAAACATACTATATAGCCTACGTTAGTTTGTGTTCATGTATGAAAAACATACTATATAGCCTATGTTAGTGTGTGTGTTCATGTATGAAAAACATACTATATAGCCTACGTTAGTGTGTGTGTTCATGTATGAAAAACATACTATATAGCCTACGTTAGTGTGTGTGTCTCATGTATGAAAAACATACTATATAGCATACGTTAGTGTGTGTGTTCATGTATGAAAAACATACTATATAGCCTACGTTAGTGTGTGTCTCATTTATTCCCCTGCCTAGCGTAAATGTGAAACTCAGAGGTCACTCATTATCACATGAAAAAGGCTATTGAAGTCCACATTCTTGCTCTTTGGTTATTCTTTGGTTTATTCAGGTCTACAAGCTTGCTGACCATAGCGCGGCACTCTGTGCCGCGCTATGGTCAGCAAGCTTGTAGACCTGCTATTTTTGAAAAATCATGAAAGTTTGCGCAAATCTTTGGATATATTTTTTTTTAAAGGAAACATTTGTAACTCAAATCTTTGCTTCTGGGGATTCTACAAATGTCTTTTAAATCCTAACAGTAAAAAAAATACGTATATTGCTATAATATCTGTGGTTCTCAAACTTTTTTCAAGTTTAAAATAAATAAATAGCAGGCACTCGGTGCCGCGCTATGAGCTTGTAGATCTGCTATTTTTAAACAGCCAGAGAAATCTAAACTGACAGATATGTGTTCCCGGATTGAATGGGTTAAACATTTTCATTCATGTTAAATATATTCAACCGTTTTAGTTAATAACTATTGTGTTCATAGTATTCATGTACCTTTCACTGGTGGTTTCTTCAAGGCAGTGAGAATGAAGTCCAGGTTGAATTTGCAGTACGCCTGATCACCCACAGCTACTGCATAACCTGCTGTGAAGGTGATATGATCTACAAACGGAGGCTGAGGCTCCACCAGCTTCCCTTTGTTGAAGTCTGCGTAGAACAACACTTCACCATCCAGTCCCATCATCCACTCTTTATATGAGTCTTTAACTGTGTCTGAACAGCCATTGAGTTGAATGGTCTCATGAAACACTGGAAATAAAACAAAGATGACATTCAATACAAATAACAATCATCATCATCATCATCATCATCATCATCATCATCATCATCATGTTAAACAGTCATGAAGTATCTTCCTGTCAAACATTTTATTCAACAGATTTAAATGTTTTTATAATATTATGAAACAGATTCATAATGATTTATTTCAGGATGTGAACATAACATTATATAATATAATGTAATATAATATACAGTGGTGGAAAAAAGTACTCTAATGTTTTACTTAAGTAAAAGTATCAATACTGCAATGTAGAAATACTCTGTTACAAGTCCAGAATTTTTAATTTACTTGAGTAAAAGTACAAAAGTATTCGTGTCAAAATGTACTTAAAGTACCAAAAGTAGAAAGTACTCATTATGCAGAATGTCCCATTTCACAAGTTTTCAAATTTATAAAAATATTTTTGAAAATAGCAGATCTACAAGCTCACAATGTGTCGCATTGTGAGCTTGTAGATCTGCTATTTTCTAATGGTCTAAATGTATATAGGGCTGAAGTGTATGTTTTGTAATCAAAATCTACAAAGTAACTAGTAACTAAAGTTTTCAAATAATAGAAGTGGAGTAAAAGTATAATAGGCCTCTAAAATATAGTGGAGTAGAAGTTAAAATACTGAAAATTGGAAGTACTACAGTAAAGTAAAAATACCTCAAAATTGTACTTAAGTAAGTGCTTGAGTAAATGTACTTAGTTACTTTACATCACTGATCATTTAATATAATGAAAGGTTAGAATCAACACGTGTGTGTGTGTGTGTGTGTGTGTGTGTGTGTGTGTGTGTGTGTGTGTGTGTGTGTGTGTGTGTGTGTGTGTGTGTGTGTGTGTGTGTGTGTGTGTGTGTGTGTTATTAGTGTGTATTGTTCATAAGTCAGGTTGCACAGTGTAAAATAATTGATCCAAAGCCTGTTGGTTCAGGCCTTGAGGCTGAGCTACCGCTTACCAATGATAGTATAAATAATAACACTATGAATAAACTGTATGTATATTTGATATATCAACATAACAGTAGTTATTCACTATATAATCAACAGACATAATGTTTATTTATATTAATAACAATATAGATTTCATTTATCAAAAGTTAAAGTATGTATAACAATATATGTTTAAGAATATAAACATAAATACACATGTATTATATATAACAAGAGTACATCTATGAATGAATATTTGATATAATAATAGTAGATTTATAACAGTATCTTTAATATAATAACATTAATATAATGTACTTACTTCCTGGGATCGCTTTGACATGAAGTACAGAGGAGAGGATGAGGAGGGTGGCTGTAATCTTCATCATCACTGATCAGAACTGAACTGAATTTAATAGATCAGAATAAACAGATGAGAATAAACAGATGAGAATAAACAGATCAGAATAAACAGATGAGAATAAACAGATGGGAATAAACAGATGAGAATAAACAGATGAGAATAAACAGATGGGAATAAACAGATGAGAATAAACAGATCAGAATAAACAGATGAGAATAAACAGATCAGAATAAACAGATGTTTATTGAAAGAGAAGTTCTGGAGTCTGAAAGAGAATGAAGGAAGACTCGTTCTGTAGTTTCGACAAATCAGCCAATCAGATTAAAGATATGATGTTACATCATCTTTTTCCGGGGAGACGATGGTTGGGAATTTTTAAGAAAAACATAGTTAGAATGAAATAAAGAAAGAAAGACAGAGAGACAGAAAAACAAAGAAAGACAGAAATATGTTTATAAGGTAAAATGTTGTCATTAATTAAAAGCTTTCAGATGAGACATGATAGGAGGTTAAAGGTTAAAGTTCATCACTTCAGATTGAAGTGATTAAATATTTTAAATATTAATAAAATAAATAATGTAGTTAGTTGGAGTATTTGTCTGTGTACATTTACACATGATGTGAAATGTGTCCTCATTTAACTCTGTGTACATTTACACATGATGTGAAATGTGTCCTCATTTAACTCTGTGTACATTTACACATGATGTGAAATGTGTCCTCATTTAACTCATAAAGGTACAAAGAAGTCCAACACGCTTCAGCCAGTTAAAGTCGCAGTGAAATGACATTTTCGGTCATTTTATTTTGAAGTTTCAGTCTGAAACGGCCTCGCAACCAATCAGAAGGTTCCATCCGTTCAGGCTATGGCACGGTAGAACCTCACTCACGTGGTGCACAGTGCTAGTGTTTGTAGCCTGCAGGCCTATGTCCATATTTATGACCACGGATATGCTCTAAAAGTGTGAAAAATGTCACTACGTCTCTAAAGGTAGAAGGGTTCGTGTTCAACAGGGGTGACTCCACCCCCTAGTGGTGACTGCACCCCCTAGTGGTGACTGCACCACCTAGTGGTGACTGACTGCACCTCCTAGTGGTGACTGACTGAACCTCCTAGTGGTGACTGACTGCAGTCACGTGACTGGTTGCACCTTCTAGTGGTGACTGCACCTCCTAGTGGTGACTGCACCCCCTAGTGGTGACTGTACCCCCTAATGGTGACTGACTGCACCTCCTAGTGGTGACTGACTGCACCTCCTAGTGGTGACTGACTGCACCTCCTAGTGGTGACTGACTGCACCTCCTAGTGGTGACTGACTGAACCTCCTAGTGGTGACTGACTGCAGTCACGTGACTGGTTGCACCTCCTAGTGGTGACTGCACCTCCTAGTGGTGACTGCACCCCCTAGTGGTGACTGTACCCCCTAATGGTGACTGACTGCACCTCCTAGTGGTGACTGACTGCACCTCCTAGTGGTGACTGACTGCACCCCCTAATGGTGACTGACTGCACCCCCTAGTGGTGACTGACTGCACCTCCTAGTGGTGACTGACTGCACCCCCTAGTGGTGACTGACTGAACCTCCTAGTGGTGACTGACTGCACCTCCTAGTGGTGAGTGACTGCACCTCCTAGTGGTGACTGACTGCACCCCCTAGTGGTGACTGCACCTCCTAGTGGTGACTGCACCTCCTAGTGGTGACTGCACCTCCTAGTGGTGACTGCACCCCCTAGTGGTGACTGCACCTCCTAGTGGTGACTGACTGCACCTCCTAGTGGTGACTGCACCCCCTAGTGGTGACTGACTGCACCTCCTAGTGGTGACTGACTGCACCTCCTAGTGGTGACTGACTGCACCTCCTAGTGGTGACTGACTGCACCTCCTAGTGGTGACTGACTGCACCTCCTAGTGGTGACTGACTGCACCCCCTAGTGGTGACTGACTGCACCTCCTAGTGGTGACTGACTGCACCTCCTAGTGGTGACTGACTGCACCCCCTAGTGGTGACTGACTGCACCTCCTAGTGGTGACTGACTGCACCTCCTAGTGGTGACTGACTGCACCTCCTAGTGGTGACTGACTGCACCTCCTAGTGGTGACTGACTGCACCTCCTAGTGGTGACTGACTGCACCTCCTAGTGGTGACTGACTGCACCTCCTAGTGGTGACTGACTGCACCTCCTAGTGGTGACTGACTGCACCTCCTAGTGGTGACTGACTGCACCTCCTAGTGGTGACTGCACCCCCTAGTGGTGACTGACTGCACCTCCTAGTGGTGACTGACTGCACCTCCTAGTGGTGACTGACTGCACCTCCTAGTGGTGACTGACTGCACCTCCTAGTGGTGACTGACTGCACCCCCTAGTGGTGACTGACTGCACCTCCTAGTGGTGACTGACTGCACCTCATAGTGGTGACTGGACCCCCTAGTGGTGACTGCACCTCCTAGTGGTGACTGCACCTCCTAGTGGTGACTGACTGCACCTCCTAGTGGTGACTGACTGCACCCCCTAGTGGTGACTGACTGCAGCTCCTAGTGGTGACTGACTGCAGCTCCTAGTGGTGACTGGACCCCCTAGTGGTGACTGCACCTCCTAGTGGTGACTGCACCTCCTAGTGGTGACTGCACCTCCTAGTGGTGACTGCACCTCCTAGTGGTGACTGACTGCAGCTCCTAGTGGTGACTGACTGCAGCTCCTAGTGGTGACTGGACCCCCTAGTGGTGACTGCACCTCCTAGTGGTGACTGCACCTCCTAGTGGTGACTGCACCCCCTAGTGGTGACTGACTGCACCTCCTAGTGGTGACTGACTGCAGCTCCTAGTGGTGACTGCACCTCCTAGTGGTGACTGCACCTCCTAGTGGTGACTGCACCTCCTAGTGGTGACTGACTGCACCCCCTAGTGGTGACTGACTGCACCTCCTAGTGGTGACTGCACCTCCTAGTGGTGACTGACTGCACCCCCTAGTGGTGACTGACTGCACCTCCTAGTGGTGACTGACTGCAGCTCCTAGTGGTGACTGACTGCACCTCCTAGTGGTGACTGACTGCAGCTCCTAGTGGTGACTGACTGCACCTCCTAGTGGTGACTGACTGCACCCCCTAGTGGTGACTGACTGCACCTCCTAGTGGTGACTGACTGCACCTCCTAGTGGTGACTGCACCCCCTAGTGGTGACTGCACCTCCTAGTGGTGACTGCACCTCCTAGTGGTGACTGCACCCCCTAGTGGTGACTGCACCTCCTAGTGGTGACTGCACCCCCTAGTGGTGACTGCACCTCCTAGTGGTGATTGCACCCCCTAGTGGTGACTGCACCCCCTAGTGGTGACTGCACCTCCTAGTGGTGACTGCACCCCTTAGTGGTAACTGACTGCACCTCCTATGGTGACTGCACCTCCTAGTGGTGACTGCACCCCCTAGTGGTGACTGCACCTCCTAGTGGTGACTGCACCTCCTAGTGGTGACTGACTGCAGCTCCTAGTGGTGACTGACTGCACCTCCTAGTGGTGACTGGACCCCCTAGTGGTGACTGCACCTCCTAGTGGTGACTGCACCTCCTAGTGGTGACTGCACCTCCTAGTGGTGACTGAGTGCACCCCCTAGTGGTGACTGACTGCACCTCCTAGTGGTGACTGACTGCAGCTCCTAGTGGTGACTGACTGCACCTCCTAGTGGTGACTGACTGCACCCCCTAGTGGTGACTGACTGCACCTCCTAGTGGTGACTGACTGCACCTCCTAGTGGTGACTGACTGCACCCCCTAGTGGTGACTGACTGCACCTCCTAGTGGTGACTGACTGCACCCCCTAGTGGTGACTGACTGCACCTCCTAGTGGTGACTGCACCCCCTAGTGGTGACTGCACCTCCTAGTGGTGACTGCACCTCCTAGTGGTGACTGCACCTCCTAGTGGTGACTGCACCCCCTAGTGGTGACTGCACCTCCTAGTGGTGACTGCACCCCCTAGTGGTGACTGCACCTCCTAGTGGTGACTGCACCCCCTAGTGGTGACTGCACCTCCTAGTGGTGACTGCCTCCTAGTGGTGACTGCACCTCCTAGTGGTGATTGCACCCCCTAGTGGTGACTGCACCCCCTAGTGGTGACTGCACCTCCTAGTGGTGACTGCACCCCTTAGTGGTAACTGACTGCACCTCCTATGGTGACTGCACCTCCTAGTGGTGACTGCACCCCCTAGTGGTGACTGCACCTCCTAGTGGTGACTGCACCTCCTAGTGGTGACTGCACCTCCTAGTGGTGACTGCACCCCCTAGTGGTGACTGCACCTCCTAGTGGTGACTGCACCTCCTAGTGGTGACTGCACCCCCTAGTGGTGACTGCACCTCCTAGTGGTGACTGCACCCCCTAGTGGTGACTGCACCTCCTAGTGGTGACTGCACCCCCTAGTGGTGACTGCACCCCCTAGTGGTGACTGCACCTCCTAGTGGTGACTGCACCTCCTAGTGGTGACTGCACCTCCTAGTCACGTCCTGTAAAATAATAAATATGTACAGACCAGTGGAATGCTCCAACATTTTATTTGTGTATTCTCTTCTGAAGTGTCCAGGTATTTTAATGAACTATTATGCCACAACAATGTGGAATGTCCTAACAAAAGCCATGAAGGAGTGTAAAACCCTAATCTCCTCCAAAACCCCTCTAAAAGAGTACCTACAGGAGGCTGCAATTCAAACAAAACTGGCCCTTGTAAAACTCAAAGCCTAACCCCCCCCCCCCCCATCGAACTGTTTACTGTACATATTTTAGTTTTTCGGTTTTCAAACAGTTTTTATGATGTTTTGCATAGTAGTGTATATCTGTCTGTCATTAAATGTCTCTATGAATTGAGTACAAAGGACCACAATGGAAACACGCCATAGGCTTTCTAGGTTTTAAAGCCTCTTAGCAGACCTTGTATTGAACTGTACTTTCCTGTGCTTTATACTGTTAATAAAGTATTCAATCAATCAATCAATCAATCAATCAATCAATCAATCAATCAATCAAAATAAACACATCAGAATAAACACATCAGAATAAACACATCAGAATAAACACATGTTTACCTCAAGAGAAGTTCTGGAGTCTGAAAGAGAATGAAGGAGGACCCGTTCTGCAGTTTAGACTAATCAGCCAATCAGATTAAAGATATGATGTTACATCAGCTGTTTCCGGGAAGACGATGGTGGGGAATTTTGAAGAAAAACATAGTTAGAATGAAAGAAAGACATATATATAGACAGATAGATAATATGTTTATAGAAGTAAAATGTTCTAATCAATTAAAAGCTTTCAGATGAGACATGATGGGAGGTTAAAGGTTAAAGTTCATCACTTCATATTGAAGTGATTAAATATTTTTAATATTAATAAAATAAATAATGTAGTTAGTTGTAGTATTTGTCTGTGTACATTTACAAATGTTGTGAAATGTGTCCTCATTTAACTCTGTGTACATTTACACATGATGTGAAATGTGTCCTCATTTAACTCTGTGTACAACATGATGACATCAAACAAACTGAATGTCACACATATGGAGCAACTACAGTAGTGTTACACTTTATTACAGGTAAATGAATTATAGACACAGTGTCTATGTAACACAGTGTTACACAGTGTTTAACACTTCATATGGTCATAACTCAGAGACCATTGCTCTGATCAGTGCAATATAGGACTGGATTAGAAGGCAGCAGTAAAACTCTATTAAGTATTAATTTACTTTTAAAAACTAAGGTGTTCCACATTCTCACATTCATCAGAAGCAGTTAGGGGTTCAGTGCCTTGCTCAAGGACACTTCAACATGAAGCCAGGAGGAGTCAGGGATCAAACCGGGAACCTCTGTAAACTGAACTCACAGACGCTCCTCTAATCCAAGCCTCATTACATTTCACTGATGATACCATCACGTCATGTGATCAAAGTGTTACTTCAGAGGTGTGTGTGTGTGTGTGTCTGTGTCTGTCTGTCTGTCTGTGTGTGTGTGTGTGTGTGTGTGTGTGTGTGTGTGTGTGTGTGTGTGTGTGTGTGTGTGTGCTTGTGTGTGTGTGTGTGTGTGTGTGTGTGTGTGTGTGTGTGTGTGTGTGTGTGCGTGTGTGTGTGCGTGTGTGTGTGTGTGTGTGTGTGTGTGTGTGTGTGTGTGTGTGTGTGTGTGTGTGTGTGTGTGTGTGTGTGTGTGTGTGTGTGTTTTCAGCGTCGCTGGTAAAATGCTGTTCATGTTCATTAAACATCAATCTAAGCCTCATTACATCTCACTGCTGAAACCATCAAATGTCTTTAAAAACACACTGGTCATGTGATCAAAGTGTCACATGAGAGGTGTGTGTGTGTGTGTGCGTGTGCGTGTGCGTGTGCGTGTGTGTGTGTGTGTGTGTGTGTGTGTGTGTGTGTGTGTGTGTGTGTGTGTGTGTGTGTGTGTGCGTGCTGCGTTATCTCATTGTATGCTAATGTCTGTTTATATTGCATTGTTTAATTTGTGTCATTACAGCACTTGACATGGTCATGTTAAATGTGAAATAATTACAGTTTGAGTTGAATTGAGTTGTTACATAAATATGAAGTAAAACAGTAATCAGTATTATTGAGCTTTTTACCAGATTACATTTGGTACTTGATCTGCCCATACTCGTTCCCCACAGAGGTCGTTACAGAGAACCATGTCCACACCCCCATGTGAACTTCTTCATGAAGCAACTCTGAAAGGAGAGACATTTCATGCACTGGAACAGGAAACACAAACATCCTCATTCCCTGAAACTAAATGCTCTCCCTGTATCATTTTCAGGTGTAAAAGGTAACACAGACTCTGGTACGAAAGAATATAATGATCCAGCACCCTCACTGGCACCCGTTTGTCACTTCCCGTCACCCATACCAAACCATTACAAATGAATGGCAAGTATGCATCAACAGTCTTTTTTGTCTCTTTTGTCACCTGTAGAATCCTGTGACGTCAGAGGTTGCTGTGATGGTTGCTGTGATGGTTGTTGGTGGTTTGTTATGGAAAATGAAGCAACTAAAGTCAACTCAAAAAGCTACACTTTATACTTATTGCAGTGAGACTCTTCCTCAGTATGTAATGTATATGCTGCAGAGGCAACCCCCCAAAATACTGGGGACCCCCCCCAAAATAATAATATTTGACATTCTATAGGTCACTGATATCGGCATGACAGCTAGAATCTGCGTCACATGAGACACAGAGAGGCCGGAAGTCATGGTTTACATTCAGCCTTTTGGCCTTCAGAGTAAACGTTTTACAGTTACTCTTCTTACTAAGAAAAACACATTTTCTATCAACAAAGACATAATCACAACAACAACAAACACAAGTGAGCTATATGGCGTACTTTTGCACAAAAAACTAAAGAAACAGACTAAAGGAAATGTGACTTTATAAAGAAGAAAAAAACCAAACCAAACACCTCCAAAGTTATTGGATCAAAGGTTCAATGTGGTGGCCACGCCACCAGGGGGCGCCAGGAGGCAACTGGAAAGGAGAGGATTCTGTCTATCATCTATCTGTCTATCTGTCTATCTGTCTGTCTGTCTGTCTGTCTGTCTGTCTGTCTGTCTGTCTGTCTGTCTGTATGTTTTATGTTTATGTTTTAAAATATTTGTTTAGCCCTTCAACAGTGTTCAAATGTCACAGGACGAACTAACAGCCGCAGCAGCCAGAAAAAAAACATAAAATAAAAACAAAACAAGACAAAATAAAACAAAATAAAACAAAATAAATCATAACAAAACAGAAAAAAACACAAACCAGGTAGACAGTCATAACAGGAAGCCCTGGCCTGTAAGGCCTGTAAGGCCTTCACGTCTACTACATTTTAATAGTTGTTCACGACCACTAGCCTACTGCTCTGCGTTTGAATCTGTCGGGGGGGTTCGTCATATCGCGTACGCACTAGCCTACAAGTGGGCGTGCCTTCAGATCAGGAAACAGGCCGCGCTTTACCCAATCAAATGTAGTGGGCGGGATTTACGTGTGTACCGATCCTTCCCCACTAGAAACAAACCGAAACTCATTTAACAATAGCGTCCTCGGAGCAGACAAAACCACGGAAAGATATTCACATTTTAACTTGCTCTTTCATCATAGAAACAAGTGGGCTTATAACCAAAACAATCCATGTTCTCTGGGAGAAGTGGTGTTAGTGTTCCGTGTAGAAATATTGTTAGTGGGAATGAAACAAGACCAGGAGACCTGGTTCTGCCAGACCCAGAATAAATTCCTAGTACGTAACACACCTACAAACCACTTCGCATGACGTGTCAGCCTGTGTCCCTTTTATGCCCATGTATGGAGAAAAGAGGGACAGACATCCCTTTCGTCCATGTATGGACGAAAGGGACCATATGGTCCAGGTATGGACGAAAGGGGGACAGACAAAGCCTCATGTAGGCCGACCCCCTGGGTCTGGCAAACATACTGTAGTCGCACCACCGGAAGTGAAAGGCTGAAGGCAGACCAAAACCCCGGTTTCCTTGCGTACGTGTGCAATGTCGACTTCCTCCCAGAGCCAAGTGAGATAGTCAAAAACAGCAGAGGGCGCTGTTTTTCCTATTCATTTGGCGATGGGTTCCCAGATTGCTAGCCTACTAACACAAAGTAGTCCAATAGTCAACTAGTGAAACCCATACAGTGGTTTTCAACCCTCTTCATGTCAAGGTCCATTATTTGTTCGGCATTTGAGCCACAGAACCACCGTTTGATGGAACGGCTGTGCTACAATTTGAACTCCTGGATAGTTGTAGTGGACTCTGTATTTTATTTTCATACATTTCATTGTTGAGCCACTAGGTGGTGCATGTATATTGTGTAACTCTTTAGCCTCTGTCACTGTGGGCAAATTGGGCCTAATTAAGGGGAATTAGGTACACCTGTATACCTCAGTATGCTCAGATCTCCTCAGTTTGCAAGTTGTGGCTGCAGATAGCAGATGTTTGACCTCCACTCTGTTTGTGATCACCATAGGATCATTGCTTGTAAGTTTGTGGTTTACTTTCTTTGTGAAAATGCTTTTGTGTTGATATTTGCTAACTTAGGCTACAGTGTTGTGCTTATTAGACTTTGTAGCTTACACCTGTTGTTTGTTTATGGCATTAGCTGGTGTTGCATCAGCCAGCATTATGTTCATTTGGGTTGTATTGTAGCTGTTATTTGGGGTTGTGCTTAAATTCATGTCATGTGTGTATAATTTTGCAGCACTGCTTAATGTATATAGTGCAGTATACATGACCAATCAATGTTTATTTCTCCTTTTTGTAGTTTTACTGTGTGTGTCCTGCTACACTGTGAGTGGAGAGGAATAAATCCATCGCTCAGCGAGAAACAGTAAAAGGACTCCCAGTTGTCTGTCTGCCAACATGTCGGAAAAGCAGCTCGTGGTGAGATCAGAGTGCGGATGCTCATCGCAAGCATCAAAACGCTCCAGTAGATCATTAACTAGTCTGGCTACAGTAGAAGCACGCGCCAAGGCTGAAGCGGCGCGCGCCAAAGCGGCCTTCGCACAAAGGGAGATTGATGTAGAAGTGAACCAGGCTCACTGGAGGCCATGCAGCAGGAGAAAGAGGCGGCAGCCGCCTTAGCCGAAGCCACGGTCTTTGAAGCAGCTGCGGCCATGGAAAACATCGACGGGCTGTCTGGGGTGCCAGACGTCGATCAAAGCTCACCTCATAAACCATCCGAGAGAACTGAAAAGTATGTTCAGGAGCAGTATGCCATATGTGAACACCGAAGAGCCATCAGCATACACTGACGGTGCAGAGCCCGACGCTCAGGCTAAATTGGCTTCCTCAGCAACTGACAACCACAAGCCACCATTTGACCCTTCCCCAGAACAGAAACCTATTCATAACCAAGGTGAGAGGCAGTTCTCATCTCCACGTAGCCCAACGCCTAACAAACCGTCTCGTACCTTAAGACGCCCAATGGTCCATTTCAGCCTTAAAAAAGAAGATGAGTGGATGCGTGGAACACACCACAGTCAACTGAGTTTAAGAGCTCACGGTCACCCAGAGACAATAGTGCATAATGACCAGTCAACTGGAGATGGACATCATGTGTCTGGCGAATCCCGTTCCGTCTTAGACTTAGCCAAGTTCCTACCTTGATTTGAAACTCAGTGAGGAACTTGATCTGCTAATTAGGTGGCTTGGACCAGAATCCACTGAACATGCAAGGAGAATGAGGTCAGTCAACATCAGAGACCCTGCGGAGGCCCTCAATATGGTCTGGGAAAGGTTAGAGGAGTGCTACGGCTCTGCAGAGGCCATGGAGTCTGCTCTCTTTAACAAGCTGCAATGTTTCCCCCAGATCTCAAGCAGAGACCCTCAAAGCCTGCAGGAGTTAGGTGACCTTCTCCTTGAAATTCACTAAGCCAAACAGGAAGGTCACTTAGGCGGCCTGAACTACCTGGATACTGCCCATGGCATCAGCCCTATTCTGGAGCAACTGCCCTCCAATCTTCAGGAGAAATGGATGGTGCATGGCACAAGATTTAAACAACAATGTCACCTCAGCTTCCCCCCTTTCTCAGTGTTCACCGGTTTCATTCGTGATGAAGCGAGGATGAGGAATGACCCGAGTTTCATTGCTACAACCTTTCGCACCATCCCACCTCAGAGAGACAAATTCTCACCGAAATCGGCAAGAACGGCCGTAACAGTGCACAGAACAGAGGTGGACAGCACTCAACAGAAGGATGAGGCCAAAGATTCGGACAACCCTAAGAAGCAGTGTCCTATTCATAAACAACCGCACCCTCTGCACAAGTGTAGAGGTTTCAGACTAAAGCCCCTGGAGGAACGAAAGGCCTTCCTTAAAGAGAACGGTATATGTTTCCGTTGCTGTGCCTCAACTTCACACCAAGCAAAGAACTGCAAGGCTGTCATTCAATGTTCTGAGTGTGACAGTGACAGGCACATTGCAGCCCTTCATGCTGGCCCAGCAGCCTGGACAGTGAAGCCAACCTCTGAAGAGGATGGTGGGGAGGAAGAGGACTCTCCCTCCTCTTCATGGTAGTGTATGTGATATCCTCACAGATACCAGGCGGGGAGTGTGCTGGACTCTGTATTTTATTTTCATATATTTCATTGTTGAGCCACTAGGTGGTGCATGTATGTTGCCTGTATACCTCAGTATGCTCATATCTCCTCAGTTTGCAAGTTGTGGCTGCAGATAGCAGATGTTTGACCTCCACTCTGTTTGTGATCACCATAGGATCATTGCTTGTAAGTTTGTGGTTTACTTTCTTTGTGAAAAAAATGGTTTTGTGTTGATATTTGCTAACTTAGGCTACAGTGTTGTGCTTTATTAGACATTGTAGCTTACACCTGTTGTTTGTTTATGGCATTAGCTGGTGTTGCATCAGCCAGCATTATGTTCATTTGGGTTGTATTGTAGCTGCTCTGCTGTTATTTGGGGTTGTGCTTAAATTCATGTCATGTGTGTATAATTTTGCAGCACTGCTTAATGTATATAGTGCAGTATACAATGTATACTGCACTATATACATTAAGCAGTGCTGCATAACCAATCAATGTTTATTTCTCCTTTTTGTAGTAGTGAGTGAGTGGAGAGGAATAAATCCATCGCTCAGCGAGAAACAGTAAAAGGACTCCCAGTTGTCTGTCTGCCTAGTTGGAAAAGGGGGCACTTTTTGACAAGGGCGGAATAATAGTCCTTTTGAACTCACCCATTTCTGTTCTCAAGGTCAATATTGGGTTTTAACCCAAACACTTCTATTCTTTTTCTTTGTATTATTCACTAAAACCATGACCAGCTCATCATCACTTGAGGTTGTAGACTCCATTGTTTCTCCGTGGCGTGAAAAAACTCGCCACAGATAACTTTATTGACGTTATGAATTGTATACGCACATACACGTCGAGTTCAACGACGGCGCCATCGCCACCATCAGGATGAGCAAGGAGGACGCGCTCAGGACGGTGCTGCTGGACCTGTGAGCGCCCCGTACCTACCTGCCATGTCGTTGTCGTGCACTACTAGTGTCCTTAGCCCATGCCAACCCTCTCTAGACTTATAGTGAGGGAAATATGTAACAAAAAATGGCTCAGTTGTTCACTTCCGGCAGAAAGTGTGAAAATTTGCATATGTCATGTTTGAAGTATGCTGATTTCAAAATTTGTCGGATTCAAGCACTTTTCCCATGGGATCTGGTCGTAAAATGAGAATTAAAGATGGCCGCCAACGTTTTTGGTTCAATTAGGTTTTGTATTCCAATCTTTGACACCTCATCACTTTTGAATGTGAAACAAGTTTGTTTTGATAAAATCCAAATTGTAATGCAGCAATACTTTGACATTTTCAGTTTCTGTAGATTAATTTAGCAGATTACGGTCTGTTTTTATGGCAAATTTGATTGAAACCAGTGTTACTCCAAAGTGCTTCATCTGAGCCTCATGATGTTGGTGTCTCTACCTATGTTTTCAGGGGTATTCTTTCACATGAGATCATATTACTGGGTTCACACTTATTTAATATTTTTGTAGCAACAGTGAAAACTCATTCTTCAAAAATAGCATATTAGATGGTTGGCAGTGCATGTAACGGACCTTCAGGAACTTCCAAATGATTCCCCAGATACCCATCGTGAATTTGTCAAGGGGAACTTTGTCATCGCACAAGTTCTCTGCTTTGGCACACGATCAGATGCATGAACAGCAGAACGCTATTGTGAAAGGTGATGGCGGAATTGTTGGAATTACTGAGAATGAGGGGGCTCTTCGCCAGTGGTTGGTGGCTGGTCCCGAAATAGCCAGGATCCTAAATGAGTTTGAAGACCAGTTTCAGGGACGGAGGAAAACTGATCCACCACGAGCAATCCAGAAAGCCTTTGCATCAGATCTCAATAATGCAATCAGTACGTTCGAAAAGCTGGGGAATCGATTCTCAGAAGACAGTAACGACTTGTATGTGCTTGACACCAAAGTCATCATGCCTGATGAAGTGGTAGCCACAGTGCGATCTGTGGAGGACATTGGCAAAACACAATTTGATGGATTTGTAGAGAAGCGAATCAAGGATCCTTCTATCAATTTTTATGATAACATTGCAAAGAACAATCACCTCTGTTCAAATCAAAGCTGAGGAAAACATCTTCAAAGTCTCAGGTGAAGATAACAAGTATGAAGAGTGACGTGCAGCTGTTTTCACAAATGTACATTGCTAGCCAAGCTAGAGATGGTGATCTTGACACATTCTTTGAACACGAGTGCCATGCGTGGCCACCGGCATTGGCTGAAGGTATCAATACAATGTGCCCACCAATCGGTAAAGCTGATCTCTTGCCCTGTTTGGAAACTTTAGCACCAAATCCTGGTGATACCCCCAAAGGAGTAGTTTGTATTTTTGATGGTGCATCAGTTATAGCCTAAGAAGTGTAACAGTGTGGTCAGTACATTCGGTGACTATGCAGAAACAGTTCCTTCCGCACATTGCACGAAAGTTGAATGAGGAGACTGTGATGCGTGTTGATGTGGTGTGGGACACGTACAGAACGGACAGTCTCAAGGAAGGAACCAGGCTTGGTCGTGGCATCGGCATACCACTCCATGTGACTGAACAGACATCCGTGCCACGAAACTGGAGCAGCTTCCTTCGAGTAGATTCCAACAAAAATACATTATTCTGCTGCTCTAGAAACAATGGTTGTTCCGGATGGGAAAACACTTCTCACAACCTATGAAGAAGCCCCCTTCAGATGTTTCTCAACTTCAACCATGTACATACACATGAAGAGGCTGATTCGCGAATGTTCTTACATGCCTGGCACGCCTACCAGCGGGGGTACTCTGAAGAAAGTGAACGAGGCACGCAAGCAGCTATTTACTCATGGAAATCGCAAAGTGGAAAATATTCCACCCACAAAGGAGGCACTTCGTCAACATGTGAAGAGAGCAGTATTTCAAGCTGGTCACATCTGGGGACAATCCCAAATTGCCAACCCAGAGATTCCTTCACCTGCAGATTGGGGATGGGTGAAAAGTTAGGACGATGGCTGGTGTCCATTTTGGACGGTGATGGCAGAGGTGGCGTCTAAAGGGTGTCGAGAGCTGATCAAATGCATGTGTAAAAAACGGTGTGCTGGAAAATGCAAATGTTTTGCGGCTAATCTACCATGCACAGAACTGTGTTTCTGTTCAGGACAATGCTTCCAAGAAGAACAGAGTAGGACAGATTAAATAAACAAGTTAATGAGAAATAAATGTATTGTCCCACAAGTGGAAAAGCTCTACGTCCTCCCGGTGGAGGCTCCTCACTGGCAGGTGAGTCAGTAGAATACAACAGCAGTGACAACACACAAGTGTGTGTGGGGAGGAATCAATTGGCATAATGACTAAATTTAGACTGGCCAAAACCTATAACAATTCCATAAAAGGCCGTACCAAACTTTTCTCAGTTGATTCTTATGTATTTTTTCCCGTATAATCCATTTCTGCCATGTACATTTTTGTATTGTGCATAATTAATTCGATAATTAGCATATTTGCGGCAAATATGCTAATTATCTCATTAATAAGTCAGACGCTTTGGTCTGACTTCTTGGATCCGGCAATTTTTTAATTCAGCGCCCAAAAATACCCCTAGGTGCAAAATTTCACACTTTCTGCCGGAAGTGAACAACTTTTTCACATATTTCTCCCACTAGTTTGGGAGAGCTTGGGGAGGAACTTGCTTTGAAACATGTTTTATCCCCATGTTTAACACTAGCCTAACGCTATGCTACATGCCTTCTTTTGCTTTAGAAATGTATTTTGGAAAAAAAAGATAATTGTTTTCCTTTTCATGCTTTTTAAATTAAATGCATCCCTGGATTGGGAAGGGATCGTGTAAATATTGTTGTGAATTTTGCCTATTTGCTGTTTGCCAAATCCAACGAGTATTATTATTATTTTCATGATTTTTTTTTTCCTTTCTTTGCTGTTTAAATTCATCCCAACGTTTTACATGAGCAAACCCATAGCTGGAGTGGTCAAACCCATAGCTGGAGTGGTCAAATCCATAGCTGGAGTGGTCAAACCCATAGCTGGAGTGGTCAAACCCATAGCTGGAACCGTCGTCCATGTTAAACCCCATAGCTGGAGTGATCACCCATTGTTGTGCCTTCCTGGCTGCCCTTAATGCCACTGGTTCTCAAACATTTTCATGTCAAGGACCCCGAAATGTATTTGTCCCCTATCTGAGAATATTGGTGCCAGGGACCCCCATAGAAGATATGTGTTGTTCAAATATTTCTAATATTCCTAATTTTGCTAATCTTTACCAGATTATTATTATTATTTTTAAATAGCTGTATCTGGGTTTAAAGTCCTTAAACTGAGTTTGATGCTATATTAACACATTTTGCTGGGGACCCCCTGGGAACCCCTTCAAGGACCCCTGGGGGTCCCCTGACCCCACTTTGAGAACCACTGGTTTTATGTTACATCCCACTGAGCATTTTTCGGGCTATTAGACGTCTAAAATACGTCTAAGGGCTCGGGGCTAAAATAGGGTTATAATTGGTATAACAGTGAAAGTTTTTTATATTAGCTATTTTTTAAGCGGCTATTTATAGACCGTCTATATTATAGCCGTTGAAATGACGTCTATAACATAGACGTCTATATACAGACGCTTAAAAAACAGCTAATCAATGTAGGCTAAGCCTAGATGTCTAAAAAACTTTCACTGTTAGACCAATTATAACCCTGTTTTAGACGGAGGTATAATAGCCCACTATGGCTCAGTGGGATATTTATGACAAGGCTTTGGATAAACTGTTATGTGTGATACAATGCTGCCCCCTGCTGTTCCACATGGACCCTGATGGTAGTAGTTCTAACACTGTTTCATGTCAAGGACCCCTAAAGCCTAAACTGACACATATTACCCATTTGAACACATACGCCAGGGACCCCCACAAGAGCTACGGCAGTGATTCAAGGACCCCCCTGTTTGATATGCATTAGACCAAGGACCCCCATTTAATACCATTTTGATCATTGAGAACTACTGGTTCTGGGAGAGAGGAAGAGTAATTCTTGGTAGAACTATAGACTGATCTGTGGGTTTGGACGACATCGTCCATGAGGAAATGTGAGGAAATGTTTTTTTCGGTGTCGGCAGCCAATCTGTCTTGATTTTTAACCACTTCAGACCTGGCATTTTGGTAATGTCATTAAAACATTAATCTATAGACCACCGAAGTCTGACGTAATTTACACATCCTTTGTTTGTCTACCTGGTTCGCAGTTTTCCACCCCCATTCTGAATCCCATAGACGTATTTAACATCACGTCAAATAAGAACTGTGTTCCAAAAATAAACAAATGACCCGGCGGTTTGACTCTTATGGATATGAAGCATCAACTGACGGTGAGAAAACGATAATGTTACTTCCGCCGAATTAGTTAAATTTTCACCAGAAACAGACTGTATCAAATATAAGTGACTGACTATCATAAACGATATAGAACCTCCTCCCTGACAATATCGCCGGGACAGTTTGTTTATTTTTGGACCACAATTCTTATATGAGACGATTCTAAGATGACCCAATGTTATTCTCCATAGAGAAATTACTTCCGCAAACCTGGGGATGAACGAATGACGTCAGGACTTCGGTGGTCTATAAGCTCACAGTGTGACACAATGTGTGTTGTCAGCTCACAGAGTGGCTCATTTGGAAAAAGTTTCAAATAGCAGAAGCTTTGACTTGATTTATTTTAGAAAATCAAATAAAATCAAAGTGTTTGAAATTGATTAGAATTGATAAGTTTGTTTGCACCTTTTTGACAAAATGTGGTCATAAAAATGGGTAAGGGGAGGGGCTACAACTCTCCTGAATGGCGATCGGTCGCGGTATATTTGTTTGTAAATTTCAGTACATTTCACGGTTTGGTTTTAACCACTTAAACCCCAGTATCTGTATTCTGGGAAAACCTTCGCAGGAAAATAGCAGATCTACAAGCTGTGAGCTTGTAGATCTGCTATTTTCAGTGAAGATATGTTAATGTCGAGCGTAAACATGAAGGTCACTAGTATGGATCCCTGAGGGACGTCTGGGTTAAAGTGGTTAAGCTCCTCCCCCTGGTAGAATAGTAACTTTACGGAGCTGTTGCCGATGACGATGAAGATGGTGTGTTGCCGTGGTGATGCACATTGCTGCTCAGGGGAAATGTGATTTAGAAGATGATGTGGGGTTTGCATAAAACAACTGATCTGCATAACACAACTGCCATCACATTCATACTTCTACTTTAGATTGATTTTCACTTTCAGATATAATATTAACCCTTACTTTGCTGTGATGTTTGTGTGAAGCCAGCCAACAGCCAACCAGTCACTGTATGTTTGTGTAAAAACACAGGCCAATAAAATGGATTCTGATTACCTTTTCTTACCCCTTCTTTTTGATAGAAAATAAGTTGACAAATTAAATGAGCTGCTCTTGAAAAACATTAAATCTCCATTTCTGAATGATTTAGTCCCTATGGGTCTGTGGCAGATTGGTACGGTGACAATTAAGAAGCTGGTCTAGATCAAGGGTTCCCAAACTGTTCAGGCCGCGACCCCCCAAAATAATCACATTTGAACTGGGGACCCCCCAAAATAATCCTATTTGAACTGGGACCCCCCAAAATAATCCTATTTGAACTGGGGACCCCCCAAAATAATCCTATTTGAACTGGGGACCCCCCAAAATAATCCTATTTTAACTTGGGAGCGAGGCGTTGTGAGCTTGTAGATCTGCTATTTTAATTTTTTTTTTAATCTAGAGTCAAACACAATGTAATGCCTTATCTCCTACATTCCAAGTGCTTATCAGGGTGGGGGGTCCCCAGTTCAAATATGATTATATTGGGGGGTCAAGGTCTGAAAAGGTTGAGAACCACTTGTTTAGATGGTATAAAGTTACAACAAGAACATCAGTGTTCAACATCAAGCTCAGCCTGTGTTGGAATAATGTCCAACATGTTGTGGGGAAATATATCTATAGCCTAACCTACCAATTTGCACAGTTCTGTTTTGCGTGTGTGTGTGTGTGTGTGTGTGTGTGTGTGTGTGTGTGTGTGTGTGTGTGTGTGTGTGCGTGTGCGTGTGCGTGTGCGTGTGTGTGTGTGTGTGTGTGTGTGTGTGTGTGTGTTTTGTTTTCTGCAGGACAGCTTGCAGCACCTACTTTGTCACCTGTAGAATGTTGTGACGCCAGGGGTCACTGTGATGGTTGTTGGTGGTTTGTTATGGAAAATGAAGCAACTAAAGTCAACAAAAAAAGCTATACTTATTGCAGTGAGACTCTTCCTCAGTATGTATCTGCTGCACACACAACCCCCCAAAATAATCATATTTGAACTGGGGACCCCCCAAAATAATCATATTTGAACTGGGGACCCCCCAAAATAATCATCTTTGAACTGGGACCCCCCAAAATAATCATATTTGAACTGGGACCCCCCAGGTGATTGGAATTGTAGGAGTTGAGGCATTACATTTGTTTGAAATATTGTGAAAATAGCCGATCTACAAGCTCACAATGCCTCACGTTGCGAGGTGTTGTGAGCTTGTAGATCGACTATTTTCACAATATTTGCCTTTTTCTTAATTAGATTATTTGACAATTTGTCCAATATTTTTGACCAGTTTTTATAGTATAGTTTGTTGATTACTGTTGATGCAGTAATGCTCTTTTTTAATCTCATTACATTTTTTTAAAGGTATTAAAGAGGTTTTAAAAGTCCTTAAATTGTCCCTTTACTGTCACCACCTGGGACCCCCTCAATGTGGTCGCCAAGCCACCAGGGGGCGCCAGGGGGCAACTGGAAATCTATCTATCTGTCTGTCTGTCTGTCTGTCTGTCTGTCTGTCTGTCTGTCTGTCTGTCTGTCTGTCTGTCTGTCTGTCTGTCTGTCTGTCTGTCTGTCTGTCTGTCTGTCTATCTGTCTGTCTGTCTATTACGGTATATCTAGAGCTTTTTCACTATTTGGAAATGTTTCCCTATTTCCATGGGAACCCCTGTATGTTTTATGTCATTCAAGTATGTTTTAATGTTATTAAATATATTTTCAGCATAAAGGCCCTGTAAAGGCAGCCCAACAACAAATAATGTCCAGTGAGGGATGTGGTGTGAAGCTTTTCCAACGCGTGGTGTTGACAGTAACTCAGGTCTTCTCTTTGAGTGCATTTAAAATGTTTATTTTGAAGCAGGATGATAACAGCATAAACAAAGCCGAGTGTTTAACGGATAACTAAACACCTAACTGTGATAAGAAAATAAACCCAAAATAACTCAAAACAAACTGAAAACAAACGGAAACACACACGGTTGAAAAACTGTATGTTTCCCTCTGTGATTCCCAATCCCTAATGCTGTGCACCTGTGACACCCCCAAATAGGCTGTGCCCCCAAATAGGCTGTGCCCCCAAATTGGCTGTACCCCCAGATTGGCTGAAGCCCCGCCTATGCCCAGGTCAATCAGTAATATCACAACACCTTCACAATATCACAGCAACTTCATACACCTAGTAAACTACAATCACATTGGCTGCAACAGGCCCTTCAACAGTGTTCAAATATCTCAGGACAGACTAACAGCGCAGCAGCCAGAAAAAAAACATAAAATACAAACAAAACAAAATAAAGCATAACAAAAGAACTAAAAACTCAAAAAACACAAACCAGGTAGGCGGTCGTAACAGGAAGCCCTGTCAGGCATTCACGTCTACTACATTTTAATAGTTGTCCACTTGTTTAAAGGACACATTTGTGAAAAAGGATGATGATGTCATCATTGTGCTGCTGTTATGATTATTTAAAAGCTGAATGAACACACATGTATTTCCTCCTCTCTCCACCAGGGGGCAGCGATGACTCTCTGCTTCTCTGAAAACACACCCAGGTGTTCTGTGAAAAGACAATAAACCAATAAGAATCAGAATATATTAACCGTGTGAACATGTTAACACTTTAGAACAACAAATCCTTATAATAGTAAATGAATCATTTCTAAAGTATTAGTTAATGTATTATTCATAACTTGTTAAATGTGTGGTAGTATTTAATGATTTAAAACTATGCTATAAATAGTTAATAGATCATGAACAAGCTATTAGTAAACTAGTTAAAAACCTAACCTCCCAGCAGCCTCCCTGCAACTACTGTAACCATCAATGTAGAAACGAGTCCATTCAAACAACATTTCTACCGCCCCCCCTCTGGCAGGAGGGGGGTAGGATAAAAAAAAAAAGTCACTTTATTCATATAAATAAAAAATGGACTGGGTTGGGGAATAAAAGAAAACAGGCCTATTTTAGAAATACATATTCTAAAATGCTAAACTACACCTTTTGGTTTTATTATCATCATCACGAATCAGCGTATGCCTACGGACAGTTCACCTGTTGATCAACCATTCCAGCCCAAGGACTTCAACTTCCCGGGGAGACGTTTTGGAAAGGAAACATATAACCGATCATTCAAGCCTAGTTGGTTTGAAAAATGGCCATGGATACACTACGTGAAGGACAGTGACTGTGTTATGTGTTTTTCTTGCATTTCCGCAGTGGAGAAAAAACTGATGAGTAAAGATACTGTTAGGCTCGACAACCCGTTAGTTAACGGTGGTTTCACTAATTGGCGCAAAGCAACAGAAAAATTCAAAGAGCATGAGAGGTCAGAAGCGCACTCCAAGTCGGTGGAGAAGTTGAGTAGTCTAGGGCGCACACCAATCAGTGCCATGTTATCAGACATGGCTGCTCAACAGCAAAAAACAGCTAGGGATGTACTGGAACTGTTGTTTCGATCTATTAGCTTCCTTGGGCGCAAGGGAGTTCCTTTCAGAGGGGATAGTACTCGTGACGGTGTTCTCTATGAGTACATGCTGGAACGCACATACAATCTCCAAAAATAAAACGAGTGGGTGCGCAAGCGAGATAACTGGATGTCAGATACTATCCAGAATGAGATCATTCAAATGTTTGGCCGCGCTATACGGAGGGAGATAGTGTCACGCTCATCAGAATGTGCCTTCTACGGATTGACAGCTGATGGCACAACCGACGTTAGTACTATGGAACAGTTCTCATGCAGCCTACAATATGTGGACAAGAACCTGGAGTCCCACTGTGACTTTTTGGGTTTCTACAATGCGCCCGACTCAACTGCAGAAACCCTGTTCAACTGTGTGAAGGACGTTTTTATGCGTTTAAATATCCCCATCGAACGGCTTGCAGGGTTTTGTTTTGATGGAGCAAGCAATATGTCGGGACGCTTTTCTGACGTAGCACGACTGAAGGAGCTGTGCCAGGATCAATGTATGTTCACTGTTGTAACCATTCTCTGGACCTGGTTTTGCAAGAGGTTGCGCGTGAGGTGAGCCTTGTGGCGGATGCACTAAACTTTGTGCGGGGTGTTGCAGGCGTTATAAAAGAATCATCAAAACGTAAACAACTGTATGAATCTCTCTTTGATGTAGATGAAGTGGTAACTAACATCTTAGGCCTGTGTCCAACCCGGTGGTGTGTGCGCACAAAGGCAATCTCGCGCGTCTGCTCCTCATACAGCACTCTGGTAGCCACACTTGACACACTTAAGGATGACAAGAGTGTCAGAGGGGAAACGAGGGCCAAGATCTGCACAAACAGACATTGAAAGCAAAAACGTTCTTTGCGCTTCTGTGCTGTGACGCATTGTTCAGGCCCTGTGAGGCAGTCGCCAAAAGCTTACAGAGCTCAAAGGCAAGCAAGTACACTTGGGGCATTCAAATGCGCAAATGTCCTGAGAGAAAGGGTAGCAGCACTGAGGGATGAAAACGTAGTGGCCAATATGACTGCCAATGTGAAAACATGTGCTTCCAAACTCGGCCTGAAGATGCCCACAGACGTGTACGCCAAGAGTGAGCAAAACCCCATCCCGCTTTCGTCACACAGAGGTACCCGAAATGGTGGTTGTTGAATCAGCAGAACTCAAGTGGAGACACGAGTTTTATGAAGCTGTAGATTTGGTGCACTCAGAACTGGAGAGGAGATTTGACCAGGACAGCATGCGTATAGCAGCAAGCAGAGAGAGGACCGTTATCAACGCAGCAAAGGGCACAGTTGAATTTGACGCACAGGCCCTTCATCTGCCCAAGCATGAGCAGCTGGACACAGACCGCCTGCAGCTCCAACTCAAAATGTTGGGAGACATAGTTAAGGAATCCCCATGCGCTACAGTCGCAGACGTGGGTTCATGTCTCACCAAACTTCAGCCACAAACCAGAGAAATGTTCAGAGATGTCGAAAACCTCATGAAGTTGTGCCTCAGTCTGTCAATATCTGTTGCATCTCGATTCCTCAGAGAGATCATTCTCTACCCTTCGGCGCCTGAAAACATGGACGCGCAGTACAATGACCCAGAAAAGACTGACACATCTGACCCTTATGCATGTTCACAGTGACATTCTGGACACCATGGACATACATGCGCTGATGAGGGAATTTATCTCCATCACCCCAGAGCGCAAGAGCACATTTGGAAAAGTTTAAGCCAATTAATAACATTTATTGTATTGTGTCTGTAATGATGATGGGCCACATGTGCCAACTGTTAAAGTAATACTAGGTAACGTTTTCAACAAAACTAAAGTTAAATTGTATATCTTTTGTGAGTGGCAAAAGTTTCACAACACCCACTCCGTGAATTTCACCCCCGGAAGCCTTTTATTTATATATTTTCTATTGAACGTGTACGGGGGGACTTTCCCGGGAAAATGACGTTCCTGGCCAACGTCATGACGTCGTGGCCGACGTCCTCAGGAACTACCGCAACGGTTTCCTGTTTGGCCAGGAACTACCGCGCTATTAACAAAAAGGAACCTCACGCTGATTTTAAGATAATGTAGGATTGGAAGATCGAAAAAGAACAGAAAAAGAAAGCACAGCTCATGGTAACTAATGCTCCACTGGCTAAGAGAAACGATCCGTAGATAGTATAAAACAATTAAAAGATCGCTTTTTGAAACGCTTCCGGCTTCCGGTGAAAACGAATGGAATTCTGGGTAATCGAGGACTAGGGAAATTGTATGCAGTGACGGTAGTGACCAGCAGAGGTTGCTAAAAATCGTTATTTGTGATTCTGCATTGTACAACTTTAATAAATGTTATATATAGCCTACTGTATTCTATTGTGTTCTGAAGGCCGGGCAGCTGCTGCAAATTTATATATGCCTTCTGTATTAATAATAATACTGTACTGTATTGTGTTTTGATAATCAGCGCCTTGCCATACTGTGTGTGTTGTGTATTCTATGCCTATTTGTTCTGATGGGTTTCTGTGCCTGCCTGGCGTGGCCAGTGTGTGTCGTGTGCTGCCGCTGTGCCACAGTAATTCATATGTTTTGATAATCGGTGCCTTGGCAAATTGGCTGGCCTATTTGTTCTGATGGGGTTCTGTGCCATAGCCTGCTGGCGTGGCATGGCCTCTGTGTGTGCGCCATGTTAAGTTTAGGCTATTTATTTTGATAATGCTGCTACATTGCATGACAATTCTGCAATTATGTCAAAAACAGATTTATGTTAATAAAAATGCTGTTGCTTTCAGCTGAGCCTGGTTAATTGCCTGTGTCAGTTTGTTAATTTGCCGTTCTTAACTTAATTGTGGTCTTTAAAAGCTAAAGCAGTCTGTCAATAAAACAATGCCGTAGTGTGTTTATGCAACAGCAGTGACAGTGTCGCTGTCCACTCTCCGTGGTGCTGAAGTGTTTTTCTTTTGTCCGCGGAGAGATAACTCTAACCTAACCGTAATCCTAACCCTAAAACCGAAATAAAGAAACCAAAAAATGGGGAAAAAACTAACCCAATCCGCCCAGAACACCACATGCACACACGCTGCGCGTGCATGCACGGGTGCGCATACCGCACCCCTAAAACCTAAAAGGTCTTCCCGCAGCTATGCTTTTACCTTAGCGCTAGGTATACTCTTAGTTGCTTGTTTTAGCAGAAAATGCACTTAAGACTTCTGGTGATTAGTAGTTTTGTTCCCTACCTATGTTGAATGCACTTATTGTAAGTCTCTTTGGATAAAAGCGTCTGCTAAATGACTGTAATGTAATGGAATGTAATGGAATGGAATGGAATGGAATGGAAGGGCAGCTCAGTTAGTAGAACACTCTCCTTTGGACCACAAGGTTCTGTCTTTGATCCTGCTAGTGTTTTCAAAGTACTGAATCATTGGGTTCAGTTCACTGAAATGTTGTGTTCAATGAACTGAATCATTGGGTTCAGTTCACTGAAATGTTGTGTTCAATGAACTGAATCATTGGGTTCAGTTCACTGAAATGTTGTGTTCAGCTAAAATGGATCGCTCATGAAAGCCAAAATGACTTGTTTCAAATGAGATCCCCACGTACTCAATTCATGGAGACATCAATCCTCATTAGGGGTGTGCCGATATATCGTCCCGCGATATATCGCGATACGTTTTCGTGACGATATGTATCGTTTTGAGAAAAAAAAAATCGTTTAAAAAAAAAAAAATCAGGCATGCAAACAGCCCCGAGGTGAAAAGGGTGACAACATGTTGTTGTTTTTTCGGGTCAGGTGTCACACTATTGCCCTATTTGGATTCAAAACGGCTATTGTAGCTGAAAAGCTACAAGTTCGCATATCTGAATAATGCAAAAACAGAATTATTTGTTTGCATTTGCTTTTTATATTTTTCATAATAAAAAAAGTGCGTATCGTATCGTATCGAAATCGTATCGAAGTTGTGAGCCAAATATCGTATCGTATCGTTTGGTGAAATTAGTGTATCGGCACACCCCTAATCCTCATGGTCCAAACTACACAGTTTACCAAGAGGACCCCCCCCCCATTTGACCACATTGTCATCAGTGTGATGACAACAAATCATTTGATTATTAAATTTGATTATTAGGTTCATTATTATAATAAAGGAAGCAGAAGACACATGATAATTTGAATTCACACGACCAGGATGGTTTACCAGGCTAGTTGTTTCACTTCTTACACAAGCATGTTGTTTTGTGTATGTTTTATAGTTTTATACACTTTTATACATTTAAAAAAAAAGTTTGGTAAAAAGGAAGAGGAAGTGAACCTGGGTGTGTGGGAGGAGTCTAAAGATCGTCATTGGTTGTCGGCACCAGAATACGACCTGATAGAAGAAGAAGAGAGACAGTTAAAACACACACACACAAATAAATCCTATGTAGCCTACTGTATTGTGTGTATTTCTCTATTTGTGCGTTTTTCTAAAACGCACAAATGTACACACAACACAATAACACAACAACACAACAACACAATAACCAACACAATAACACACAACAACACAACAACAAAATAACACAACAACAGTCAACATGTTAATTAAACAAGCTAATCACCTCATTTCTTCCACTGGTAGTATAATAATTAATTAAACATGTTAATTAAACATGTTAATCACCTCGTTTCTTCCACTGGAAGTAGATGAATCCAGACAGGAACAAGACCAGACCCAGAACCAGACCTGATGCTCCCATGGCCACCTTGTTCTTCACTGACTCTGGCATGGAGAAATCTGACAATACAAATATTATATTATATTATATTATATTATAGTATATTATATTATATTATATTATATTATATTATATTATATTATATTATATTATATTATATTATATCATATCATATCATATCATATCATATCATATCATTACAGTAGATTAAAACACCTTGTTCTTTACTGACTCTGACATGGAGTCATCAGTGTCATTTTATATTTGAGGTATAAGCATTATTTAAGACTCTGGCTATTCAAAAATAGCAGATCTGCTATTTTCTTTTAAAAACAGCATTTTTAACTCAAATCTTTGCTTCTGGAGGGGGGGGGGGGGCTGGTACAACATATTTTGATGGGGATCAGCTAATGTTGGGGTCCTTGACAAGAAAAAGTTTGAGCACCACTGATATTATAGCAACAATAGTTTTTCAGAAACATTAAGACATTTGTTGAGAGACATTACAAATGTTCGCTTTAAAAAAGTATACATTCAAAGATTTGCACACAATTTGTGCAAATCGTTCTGCTATTTCGTTCTGCTATTTTAGAAAAATTGTGAACATTTTTCACAATTTTTCTAAAATAGTAGATCTACAAGCTCGTAGCGTGGCACCAAGTGCTGCCAATGTCTGCCAATCTTAGGGCAGACACTCTAACCACGAGACCATTACCTTTGATATTAATGCAGCATTTATATAAGACCAGTTCATTCTCTAAGGACTGTTCTCATACTTTACAGTCACTCTCAGCTCCTTCACTCCAGCAATTCAATGAATTCTATAAATACTATAAATTCTATAAATGTCTTTGTACCTGCAGCCATTAGTAAACAAAGATGATATACCTCATCTAGACGTGACTCTAAGTAGGTGAGGCTCTTGTCATGACCTTCTTATTAGAATGGTTACTTTTTTTAGGATGTTTTAATGTATTTGTATTGATTTTTATTTCTGGTGTCTGTATTATTAGTCTTGTTTTTAATTGGATTGCTGTGTTTCCTTTCTGCAAAACAAATGTATCTTCGGGTTCAAAAAGAGAAGAATCCTTGAACCCTTAAAGAGGTGGTTTTGCACTTTTTCTGTCTTTCATGTGTCTATGAGGTTGATAGATCTTCATTAAGCCCCCTGGTGGTGTTTTAATGGTGTTTTATGTCTTCTCTGACTATTTTGAGTTTCTGCCTGGAGGCTGAAACCTTGAGGGTCAAACGTGCCAATAGAAAAACAGCGCTTTAATGACGCAGTAGAAATATACCCTCCCCCTCATTATCATAACACAACAGGTGTGGGCATGAGGAGGAGGAGGGACTAGGAGGAAAGGAGGCGGAGGGACTGGTTCAGGTGATAGGTGCTAAGGTGAGAACCAGGTATACTTAATGAACTGGAGGTGTGTACACTTTTTTTTCCCTCCTAGTATAACCATAATACCTGATGTCATAATACCTGATCATGTTTTAGGGGGGGGGGGGGGATCACTGAAAATCACGGAACCCCGTCTTTAAAACAGAGTGTAGTGTAACACATTACAGTAGATTACATTAAATTACAGTAAAGTAGGCCTACAGTAGATTACAGTAACTGACCCCAGTCCATCTTGATAGGTGCAGTCAGGCTGGGATGTTCCACCATGCATGTGATCTTCTCTCCTGATCTGTATCACTCACGCACGCACGTACGCACGCGCGCACACACACACACACACACACACACACACACACACACACACACACACACACACACATACACACACACACACACACAAACACACAAACACTTTTTTTCAGTTAGTCTGTTAGGTGTGTACCTGGGTGTGTACTCCAGGTAGGAGTGGTACTGGTAGTACCAGTAGAGGTGTGTATTTCTATGTATCGGTGTCTGTTAGGTGTGTACCTGGGTGTGTACTCCAGGTAGGAGTGGTACTGGTAGTACCAGTCTCCATCAGACAGCTCATCGGTAGAGGAGAGACCAGAGGTCAAAGGTTCTTGACCTATCCACCAGGTCACCAGGATCACTTTAGGATAGAAGTCGTAGCTGCTGCACCTCAGCATGTGAGTGTGTTCACCACGACGAGGGGGAGTCTCTGACTTCAGTCTCACTTTGGGCTCCACTCCTAAAAAAGATGATGATGATGATGATTATTATTATTATTATTATTATTACCCTTATTGTATATACCATAATAGCTCATAGCGCGGCACTTGTAGATCCGCAATGTTTTAAAAAATCGTGAAAATGTGTGCAAATCTTTAAATATATATATTTTTAAAGCGAACATTTGTCAAAAATGTTGTTCCAGGGACCCCCAGAAGCAAAGATTCGAGTTACAAATGTTAACTTTAAAAATATATTTATTATATTATAATTTTCACGATTTTTAAAAAATAGCAGATCTACAAGCTCATAGCATGGCACTCGGTGCCCGCTATGAGCTTTTATATCTGCTTTGAAAAGAATGATAGAATGATTTATTATGATGTCATGTTATAGTTTATGAGGTGATGAGTGTTGAGTGCTGCTCTGAGATCAGCTCACCTCTCTTGTTCAGAACAGTGCGGTAGTAGATCTCAATGTTGCGTTTGCAGAATGCCTCTCGTAATGCTCTCCTATAAGCCAGTATTCCAGGATCTTTATTGAAGCCCTCTGCCTGCTTCACACCAAACTCAGTGTATCCAACAAACTGATCTACTCTACTGTCCCACCTGACCACCTCATCACCATCGAAATTCATTGAGTATATGTACTGTATGTCCTTCAGCTCACTGGAGTTAAACACACAGCGTTGAGCCCCATAGTACACATATCCATCTGGAAATAGACAATTAAAAATATCATTAATGTTCAGTTTTATTATCATCTGTATAATATCAACTCTAGGCTAACTGCCTCCCATGGGCCAAACATCACTACATAAAGTCTAAAATAGGTTCAGGATGTGAAATCTGGCATTAAAATGTTTTCAATATCTTAAATACACATTGTGCAGAAATGTCCCATTTCAAGTTTTCAAATGTATGAAAATCTTTTGAAAATAGCCGATCTACAAGCTCACAATCCGTCGCATCGCAAATAAATGTAGTGGAGTAAAAGTAGAATATGTGGATCAGAAATGTAGTGGAGTAGAAGTAGGCCTAAACTAAAAGTATTGAAAACTGGAAATACTCAAGTAAAGTACAAATACCTCAAAATTGTACTTAATTACAGTACTTAAGTAAATCTAGTCAGTAAATTTCCACCACTGCTAGCAGCCCACACACTGACTGCAACTCACTGTGAGAGACGAGGGAGCGTCTTCAGGTGAATGGGACAAGTGATTAAGAACCATTGGAAGCTAATTAAATAACAATAGAATAGTTAATGAGTGGGGCGGGGCCACTCAACCCCCCTCCTCCCCAAAGCTACATTTACAGCAGGAAGCCACATGGGAGGAGCTTCACACAACTGATTCAGTTGTGTTCATGTATGAAAAACATACTATATAGCCTACGTTAGTGTGTGTGTTCATGTATGAAAGACATACTATATAGCCTACGTTAGTGTGTGTGTTCATGTATGAAAAACATACTATATAGCCTACGTTAGTGTGTGTGTGTTCATGTATGAAAAACATATTATATAGCCTACGTTAGTGTGTGTGTTCATGTATGAAAAACATACTATATAGCCTACGTTAGTGTGTGTGTCTCATGTATGAAAGACATACTATATATCCTACGTTAGTGTGTGTGTTCATGTATGAAAGACATACTCTATAGGCTACGTTAGTGTGTGTGTTCATGTATGTAAAACATACTATATAGCCTACGTTAGTGTGTTCATGTATGTAAAACATACTATATAGCCTACGTTAGTGTGTTCATGTATGTAAAACATACTATATAGCCTACGTTAGTGTGTTCATGTATGTAAAACATACTATATAGCCTACGTTAGTGTGTTCATGCATGAAAGACATACTATATAGCCTACGTTAGTGTGTTCATGTATGTAAAACATACTATATAGCCTACGTTAGTGTGTTCATGTATGTAAAACATACTATATAGCCTACGTTAGTGTGTTCATGTATGAAAGACATACTATATAGCCTACGTTAGAGTGTGTGTTCATGTATGAAAAACATACTATATAGCCTACGTTAGAGTGTGTGTTCATGTATGAAAAACATACTATATAGCCTACGTTAGTGTGTGTGTTCATGTATGTAAAACATACTATATAGCCTACGTTAGTGTGTGTGTGTTCATGTATGAAAAACATACTATATAGCCTACGTTAGTGTGTGTGTTCATGTATGTAAAACATACTATATAGCCTACGTTAGTGTGTGTGTTCATGTATGTAAAACATACTATATAGCCTACGTTAGTGTGTGTGTGTTCATGTATGAAAAACATACTATATAGCCTACGTTAGTGTGTGTGTCTCATGTATGTAAAACATACTATATAGTCTACGTTAGTGTGTGTGTTCATGTATGTAAAACATACTATATAGCCTACGTTAGTGTGTGTGTTCATGTATGTAAAACATACTATATAGCCTACGTTAGTGTGTGTGTTCATGTATGTAAAACATACTATATAGCCTACGTTAGTGTGTGTGTTCATGTATGAAAAACATACTATATAGCCTACGTTAGTGTGTGTGTTCATGTATGAAAAACATACTATATAGTCTACGTTAGTGTGTGTGTTCATGTATGTAAAACATACTATATAGCCTACGTTAGTGTGTGTGTCTCATGTATGTAAAACATACTATATAGCCTACGTTAGTGTGTGTGTCTCATGTATGTAAAACATACTATATAGCCTACGTTAGTGTGTGTGTCTCATGTATGTAAAACATACTATATAGCCTACGTTAGTGTGTGTGTTCATGTATGAAAAACATACTATATAGCCTACGTTAGTGTGTGTGTCTCATGTATGAAAAACATACTATATAGCCTACGTTAGTGTGTGTGTTCATGTATGAAAAACATACTATATAGCCTACATTAGTGTGTGTGTTCATGTATGTAAAACATACGATATAGCCTACGTTAGTGTGTGTGTCTCATGTATGTAAAACATACTATATAGACTACGTTAGTGTGTGTGTTCATGTATGTAAAACATACTATATAGCCTACGTTAGTGTGTGTGTTCATGTATGTAAAACATACTATATAGCCTACATTAGTGTGTGTGTTCATGTATGTAAAACATACGATATAGCCTACGTTAGTGTGTGTGTCTCATGTATGTAAAACATACTATATAGACTACGTTAGTGTGTGTGTCTCATTTATTCCCCCGCCTAGCGTACATGTGAAACTCAGAGGTCACTCATTATCACATGAAAAAGGCTATTGAAGTCCAAATTCTTGCTCTTTGTTATTCTTTGGTTTGTTCAGGTCTACAAGCTTGCTGACCATAGTGCGGCACTCGGTGCCGCGCTATGGTCAGCAAGCTTGTAGATCTGCTATTTTTGAAAAATCATGAAAGTTTGCGCAAATCTTTGGATATATATATTTTTAAAGGAAACATTTGTAACTCAAATCTTTGCTTCTGGGGATTCTACAAATGTCTTTTAAATCCTAACAGTAAAAAAAAAAACGTATGTTGCTATAATATCTGTGGTTCTAAAACTTTTTTCAAGTTAAAAATAAATAAATAGCAGGCACTCAGTGCTGCGCTATGAGCTTGTAGATCTGCTATTTCTAAACAGCCTGAGAAATCTAAACTGACAGATATGTGTTCCCTGATTGAATGGGTTAAACATTTTCATTAATGTTAAATATATTCAACCGTTTTAGTTAATAACTATTGTGTTCATAGTATTCATGTACCTTTCACTGGTGGTTTCTTCAAGGCAGTGACAATGAAGTCCAGGTTGGCTTTGCAGATGTGATGCTGACCCACAGCATATGCATAACCTCCTGGGAGGGTCATAGGATCTACAAACGGAGGCTGAGGCTCCACCATCTTCCCTTTGTTGTAGTCTGCGTACATCAACACTTCACCATCCAGTCCCTGCATCCACTCTTTATATGAGTCTTTAACTGTGTCTGAACAGCCAAGGAGTTGAATGTGCTCATGAAACACTGGAAATAAAACAAAGATGACATTAAATACAAATAACAATCATCATCATCATCATCATCATCATCATGTTAAACAGTCATGAAGTATCTTCCTGTCAAACATTTTATTCAACAGATTTAAATGTTTTTATAATATTATGAAACAGATTCATAATGATTTATTTCAGGATGTGAACATAACATTATATAATATAATGTAATATAATATACAGTGGTGGAAAAAAGTACTCTAATGTTTTACTTAAGTAAAAGTATCAATACTGCAATGTAGAAATACTCTGTTACAAGTCCAGAATTTTTAATTTACTTGAGTAAAAGTACAAAAGTATTGGTGTCAAAATGTACTTAAAGTACCAAAAGTAGAAAGTACTCATTATGCAGAATGTCCCATTTCACAAGTTTTCAAAGTTATAAAAATATTTTTGAAAATAGCAGATCTACAAGCTCACAATGTGTCGCATTGTGAGCTTGTAGATCTGCTATTTTCTAATGGTCTAAATGTATATAGGGCTGAAGTGTATGTTATTGTTTTGTAATCAAAATCTACAAAGTAACTAGTAACTAAAGTTTTCAAATAATTGTAGTGGAGTAAAAGTATAATATTTGCCTCTGAAATGTAGTGGAGTAGAAGTTAAAATACTGAAAATTGGAAGTACTCCAGTAAAGTAAAAAATACCTCAAAATTGTACTTGAGTGCTTGAGTAAATGTACTTAGTTACTTTACATCACTGATCATTTAATATAATGAAAGGTTAGAATCAACACGTGTGTGTGTGTGTGTGTGTGTGTGTGTGTGTGTGCGTGCGTGCAGGGGTGTAGTGGAGGGGGGACGCGGGGGAGCGGCGCTCCCTCACTTCTCTAACTGCTTAAAAAATATATATATATATATATTTTTTTGCACAATGAAAAGCAACACATTTGTATCAACAGCATAATATTGGGTTGTGCAGGTGAGATTTATAAAACCCTGTGGGGTGGTCCACAGGCCAAATAAGCAGACTTGAAGTTGACAATAGTCAGACTCAAGAGCTAATCCCTCCATTGGTTGTGATGTCAACACTGACAACAACAGACCAATAGAGCCATGGCATTGTTATGATTATGACGGGTAACTATGAAGAGGCTGAGTGTAGGCTAGGGTTCTCTCCTGTGTGTGCATGCGTGGTGTGATTGGATGATTATTAGGAGGGGGCGTGCCAGCAGCAGACGCATCCGTTCCTGATTGGTGGCCAGAGGGAGGCTCAACTTTAAAAGGCTGTCAGCGGGCCGGCGACAGTGAACCCGTTCCTTCTCGACTTCCAACCCGTCCGTCCTTCCTCTGTGTTCTGTAGTAGCCATTTTGTGCATGTGAAGCCGAACAGATATGTAACACTTGATCTCTGCAAACACTTGATCTAAACTATAGATCTCGATGCTTACAGCTCGATCCTAACTCGGCCTCGGCCGATTACTGTTGCCAGCATCTTGTGATCTGTTGTCTCAGCTAAGAAGGGGGGGGGACTATTATTATTATTTGTTTGAGCTTTGTTTTCCGATAGGGAGGTTAGTATTTGTATTTTGCTTTCTTTCGTGTGTAGGTAAGAGGTTTGTTTTCTAGTTTTGTTTTGTTGTAACTATTCCTTCGCCCCTGGCGAGTTTTGTAACGACTTTGAAGAATAAAAAGAAAAGATCGAAAAAGCAAACTGTTTGGACGGCGGTTCTTGGGAGTTGGGAAGGGCGGTCTTCCACATCATATGTTGCGTCTCGGTTCCCCTAGGCCGGGGCGTAACAGGCATGGGCAGGCAGAAGGAGGGCGCCTCCATTCAAATCAAAGAAGATCAACCACACCTGCTGGCTGACAGCTGTCAATCAATCAACTTTTGATTTGAATTTAGAACAAAGCGGAAGCTAAGCCTAACAGCCATCCCAGAGGCCAGCAGCATCAAGATGTTTAATTTAAAACAATCATCACTCTTCAAATTCATGAATAAAACTAGTTCTAGAATCCAAACGCCCACCAGTTGTTACTGAAGCAGCAGCCGATGAGGAGATTGAGGACGACAGCGAGCTTATTCTTGTTTCTGATGAGGACGAGTCCGACAAAGGTGAATTTAGTATTTTGCTGTGGGTCTGTGTCTTATTGTAGGCTATGGAGTTCGCATTTTTAAGCAGTCCTGTCTTAAAGGCAATAAAAAAAACATTGTCTATTAGTATGTGCTGGCCCTGGGTATAAATCAAATGGAGATGTTTTATTATTATGCGTTATGCCCTTAGATGGTGGTTCCACTGCCACCACGTCCACGGCACCTGCAACTTCAACTACTAGTAGCCCCCATTCCAGAAAATCAGGTGTTGCAACAGAGATTATCAGAACACAGTCTGTTAGCCTGTTTGAATAGGCATGGTTTTGATGATCACTACCTTAAAAAAGCGTGGTGATGTACACTGGGTGGCAAGCTCATTCCGCACAGTCGCTGCAGTGTGGAATAATTTTGAAGCACTCTGTTAACATTTTTCAAAGGCCATGAAAGATGACGCGCGCACGGCAACAGATAGAAAACAGCATGAGGGCATGCTCAAAAGATTGTCCTCAAAACAGTTCATGCTTGACTTGGGACTCATGTATGATGTGCTTAATGAACTAGCCCTTCTTTCAGAGTGCCTACAGAGACACACAGCCTCTATAGTTTATGCAGATAAACTAATTAAACGCAGCATTTCCTTTATTAGAGCACTGAAAGAGAAACCTGGCACAAAAACACTTGAGGCTGAAATAGCTGCAAGAGAGGGCAAACTTGGGTCCGTCTCTGCTAGATAATTGTAAAATTGTTGCTATTAATAGACAGCAGTTTTTAACTAGCCTACTTGATAATATGTCAAATCGTATGTTTGCCACAGCTTCACTCAGAGGCGCCAGTTCAGTTCAAAACAGTCAATGTCAGTCTGACTACAATGAGTTATTAAAACATCTAAGAGTTATGGAGTCAGACAATTGGCCAGAGCCAATACCACCTGCATATGGGGAAAGTAGTATCAGATTTCTGTGTGAGAAGTTCAGCCTTGAAGGCACATCTTCAGTGAATGCTTTTAGGGACTACATAGAATGTGGAGGGAGAAAGGTTCCAGCCGCACTTGTACCCCTTATTAACTGTAATATGCTCATTCCATGCAGCTCGGCAGAATGCGAGCGCGGCTTTAGTCTGATGAACCTCATAATAACATCACTCCGTTCGCGACTGCATACATTACATTACATTACATTACAGTCATTTAGCAGACGCTTTTATCCAAAGCGACTTACAATAAGTGTATTCAACATAGGTAGGGAACGAAAACTACTAATCACCAGAAGTCTTTAGTGCATTTTCTGCAAAAACAAGCAACCAAGAGTATACCTAGCGCTAAGGTAAAAGTGCAATATATCAGCTACCTATTTCCTTAAACAGATGAGACAAAATAGCTAAATCAAATGAGCATGAGCTAAAACAAATAAGTGTATCGACTAAACAAGATCCAATAAACAATACAACAATAGAAAACAAGCGTTCGTACAACTAGTTAACAACAAGTAGGTCAGGCAGAGAGGAAGGGTAGTGTTTCCTGAAGAGGTGGGTTTTCAGCCTGCGGCGAAATATGGGCAGTGACTCTGCTGTCCTAACATCAGTGGGAAGTTCATTCCACCACTGTGGGGCCAGAACAGAAAAGAGTCGTGACCGTGTGGATCGGCCAGAAGGACCCTTGAGTGACGAGGCAATCAGTCGCCCCGAGGTGGCAGACCGAAGTGGTCGGGCAGGGGTGTAGGCATCGACCATAGCCCGGAGGTAAGAAGGAGCTGTTCCTTTCACTGCCCTATAGGCTAGCACCAGGGTTTTGAACTGGATGCGAGCCGCTACGGGGAGCCAGTGTAAAGAACGGAGAAGGATAGTTGTGTGGGAGAACTTGGGGCGGTTGAACACCAGACGAGCCGCAGCTTTCTGAACAAGCTCCAGAGGTCTGATGGCAGATGCCGGAGCACCAGCAAGGAGGGAGTTGCAGTAGTCCAGGCGGGAGATGACAAGAGCCTGGATGAGCACTTGGGCTGCCTTCTCCGTGAGGAAGGGGCGAATCCTCCTGATGTTGTAGAGGAGGAATCTGCAGGACCTTGTCACTGATGCATACAGATGCATACAGAACGTGTGTCGGCTCTGATGTTTATTAGACAGCATGGACCTCCGCTCAGGTCCTGGAATCCAGAGCCTTATGTCAAGACTTGGCTGCGAGCACATCGCACGGCAGAAAGCACAAAAACCAGAGTGGCACAGCCTGTCATGTCAGATAACCCAGACCCACTTTGGCAGTTTTTATAAGACAGGGGTTATTGGCGTCTTTTTGGTTTGTTTTGTTTTATTTCTATTCTTATTTCTTCCTCAATTTTGTTTAAGAATTAATGCATGACATGCTGTCACCAGTTTACCAGTTCACTGTCTGTTATATATTAATGATGATTGAATATTGGCTAAATGTTTATAATTTCTTCTGTCCAAACAATGAAAAGCACTAAGAAAAGGCAAGTGAGTCTCTCTTTAAAGGGTCTACACCATGAAAATCACTTTTTTCTTGTTTTTTTGTATTTTTTGGGGTCCCCAGTGTCTCTTGTACCCCAAAAAATGTTTTTTTTTTAAATTCAGTCATTCCTTCTCATTTCATGGATTTCCAGAATGGGCGTGTCTGAACAGGCGATCTCAGAATGGCAATGTTTATGATGTCATAAACATTTTTGATGGCAAACCCAATGTTAAATGAAAAGTGCCCGAATCGCTCCGAAACTTTTTCTACCCCCCCTAAGTGGGGGTCTACGAACAAATATTTCGGGCTCGGATTTTGGCTCCGCCCCCCGGAAGTGGGTGAAACAGGCACCTCAAACACTTGGTGGAATTGTTCAAAAATGTTCAAAGTTTTTTTTTTTCGATTTTGTATTTTTCTTAGATGCTTCTTTTTATGCAGAATTTTTCCATATTTTTTTTTATTTTTTTATATATTTTTTTAATTAACTGAATTTATTAACTGAACAGAATTGCTCAGTAGCCCCCCCCTGCCCAAGTGGACGTTTTGGTATTGCAGCAGAAAGTGCTGTATAAGCCAGAGACAATTGACTTGGGATGAGTATATCTGAGTGATGATTTAGGCTCAAACCTTTTGAAAAAGGTTTGAGGGACATACACCATATGATATTAAATATCAAATATTTTTTTTAAATTCATGGTGTAGCTCCTTTAAGTAAGCATGATGAGCCATGTGTTTTCCACAAAACAATTAAATATCATTGAATATAATTGCACCCTTGTCATTACTATATGTTATTAATAGCTTTCAGTAGAGCACCACAGGCACAGACAGTGCGTTTTAGCGCAGCGCGGCCTGGCGCAGCGCAGCGGAGTGGTTGCGTGCGGGGGGTGGGGTGGTTACGGGGGGCTTTCGTGGGAGGGGGGGGACGGGTGGATCAGAGGTTAACCGATTGACTGCCAGAAATATTTCAGATTTTATGCAGTTTTCTGCCAGAGATTTTTCATTGAAATAAAAAAAAGTACTCAGGAGCCGAGATACAGAAATTTCAGTTTTAAGTTTACAAGGAAGTGGATAGGAGTCTAGATCTTCGAAAAATCATATCTCCTTGGTCTTTGGGTCAAATTCTTTTTTTTAAATGTTTTTTTTTCTAAAAACGCATATATGCGTTATTGGCAGGCAAGTGATGGATTCTAAAGAACGCATATATGCGTTATTGACAGGCTATGTGTTAACCTTAAAACCGAAATAAAGTAACACATTTATTTCCACACATGCACACATGCACATCCACACATGCACACATGCGAGCGCGTGCATGTGTCAAAGAGGTGCGCTCCCCCACTTACAAAATTAGCACTACAACACTGTGTGTGTGTGTGTGTGTGTGTGTGTGTGTGTGTGTTTGTGTGTGTGTGTGTGTGTGTGTGTGTGTGTGTGTGTGTGTGTGTGTGTGTGTGTGTGTGTGTGTGTGTGTGTGTGTGTGTGTGTGTGTGTGTGTGTGTGTGTGTGTGTGTGTGTGTGTTATTAGTGTGTATTGTTCATAAGTCAGGTTGCACAGTGTAAAATAATTATAACAGTATCTTTAATATAATAACATTAATATAATGTACTTACTTCCTGGGATCGCTTTGACATGAAGTACAGAGGAGAGGATGAGGAGGGTGGCTGTAATCTTCATCATCACTGATCAAAACTGAACTGAATTTAAAAGATGAGAATAAACAGATGAGAATAAACAGATGTTTATTGAAAGAGAAGTTCTGGAGTCTGAAAGAGAATGAAGGAAGACTCGTTCTGTAGTTTCGACAAATCAGCCAATCAGATTAAAGATATGATGTTACATCATCTGTTTCCGGGAAGACGATGGTTGGGAATTTTTAAGAAAAACATAGTTAGAATGAAATAAAAAGAAAGACAGAGAAACAGAAAAACAAAGAAAGACAGAAATATGTTTATAAAGTAAAATGTTGTCATTAATTAAAAGCTTTCAGATGAGACATGATAGGAGGTTAAAGGTTAAAGTTCATCACTTCAGATTGAAGTGATTAAATATTTTAAATATTAATAAAATAAATAATGTAGTTAGTTGGAGTATTTGTCTGTGTACATTTACACATGATGTGAAATGTGTCCTCATTTAACTCATAAAGGTACAAAGAAGTCCAACACGCTTCAGCCAGTTAAAGTCGCAGTGAAATGACATTTTCGGTCATTTTATTTTGAAGTTTCAGTCTGAAACGGCCTCGCAACCAATCAGAAGGTTCCATCCGTTCAGGCTATGGCACGGTAGAACCTCACTCACGTGGTGCACAGTGCTAGTGTTTGTAGCCTGCAGGCCTATGTCCATATTTATGACCACGGATATGCTCTAAAAGTGTGAAAAATTTCACTACGTCTCTAAAGGTAGAAGGGTTCGTGTTCAACAGGGGTGACTCCACCCCCTAGTGGTGACTGCACCCCCTAGTGGTGACTGCACCACCTAGTGGTGACTGACTGCACCTCCTAGTGGTGACTGCACCTCCTAGTGGTGACTGCACCTCCTAGTGGTGACTGACTGCACCTTCTAGTGGTGACTGACTGCACCCCCTAGTGGTGACTGACTGCACCCCCTAGTGGTGACTGCACCTCCTAGTGCCCTAGTGGTGACTGACTGCAGTCACGTGACTGGCTGCACCTCCTAGTGGTGACTGCACCTCCTAGTGGTGACTGCACCACCTAGTGGTGACTGACTGCACCTCCTAGTGGTGACTGACTGCACCCCCTAGTGGTGACTGACTGCACCCCCTAGTGGTGACTGCACCCCCTAGTGGTGACTGCAGCCCCTAGTGGTGACTGCACCTCCTAGTGGTGACTGCACCCCCTAGTGGTGACTGCACCCCCTAGTGGTGACTGCAGCCCCTAGTGGTGACTGCACCTCCTAGTGGTGACTGCACCCCCTAGTGGTGACTGCACCCCCTAGTGGTGACTGCAGCCCCTAGTGGTGACTGCACCTCCTAGTGGTGACTGCACCTCCTAGTGGTGACTGACTGCACCTCCTAGTGGTGACTGACTGCACCTCCTAGTGGTGACTGACTGCACCTCCTAGTGGTGACTGACTGCACCCCCTAGTGGTGACTGACTGCACCTCCTAGTGGTGACTGCACCACCTAGTGGTGACTGACTGCACCTCCTAGTGGTGACTGACTGCACCCCCTAGTGGTGACTGCACCCCCTAGTGGTGACTGACTGCACCTCCTAGTGGTGACTGCACCACCTAGTGGTGACTGACTGCACCTCCTAGTGGTGACTGACTGCACCCCCTAGTGGTGACTGCACCCCCTAGTGGTGACTGACTGCACCCCCTAGTGGTGACTGACTGCACCTCCTAGTGGTGACTGCACCCCCTAGTGGTGACTGCACCCCCTAGTGGTGACTGACTGCACCCCCTAGTGGTGACTGACTGCACCCCCTAGTGGTGACTGCACACCCTAGTGGTGACTGAATGCAGTCACGTGACTGGCTGCACCTCCTAGTGGTGACTGACTGCACCTCCTAGTGGTGACTGACTGCACCTCCTAGTGGCGACTGCACCCCCTAGTGGTGACTGACTGCACCCCCTAGTGGTGACTGACTGCACCTCCTAGTGGCGACTGCACCCCCTAGTGGTGACTGACTGCACCCACTAGTGGTGACTGACTGCAGTCACGTGACTGGCTGCACCTCCTAGTGGTGACTGCACCCCCTAGTGGTGACTGGCTGCACCCCCTAGTGGTGACTTTACCTCCTAGTGGTGACTGCACCTCTTAGAGGTGACTGCACCCCCTAGTGCTGGTGACTGCACCTCCTAGTGGTGACTTCACCTCCTAGTGGTGACTGACTGCACCTCCTAGTGGTGACTGACTGCACCTCCTAGTGGTGACTGCACCACCTAGTGGTGACTGCACCTCCTAGTGGTGACTGACTGCACCTCCTATGGTGACTGCACCTCCTAGTGGTGACTGCACCACCTAGTGGTGACTGCACCTCCTAGTGGTGACTGACTGCACCTCCTATGGTGACTGCACCTCCTAGTGGTGACTGCACCTCCTAGTGGTGACTGACTGCACCTCCTAGTGGTGACTGACTGCACCCCCTAGTGGTGACTGCACCCCCTAGTGGTGACTGCACCCCCTAGTGGTGACTGACTGCACCACCTAGTGGTGACTGACTGCACCCCCTAGTGGTGACTGACTGCACCTCCTAGTGCCCTAGTGGTGACTGACTGCAGTCACGTGACTGGCTGCACCTCCTAGTGGTGACTGCAGCCCCTAGTGGTGACTGCACCTCCTAGTGGTGACTTCACCTCCTAGTGGTGACTGACTGCACCTCCTAGTGGTGACTGACTGCACCTCCTAGTGGTGACTGCACCACCTAGTGGTGACTGCACCTCCTAGTGGTGATTGACTGCACCTCCTATGGTGACTGCACCTCCTAGTGGTGACTGCACCTCCTAGTGGTGACTGACTATACCTCCTAGTGGTGACTGCACCTCCTAGTGGTGACTGACTGCACCTCCTAGTGGTGACTGACTGCACCCCCTAGTGGTGACTGCACCCCCTAGTGGTGACTGACTGCACCCACTAGTGGTGACTGACTGCAGTCACGTGACTGGCTGCACCTCCTAGTGGTGACTGCACCCCCTAGTGGTGACTGGCTGCACCCCCTAGTGGTGACTTTACCTCCTAGTGGTGACTGCACCTCTTAGAGGTGACTGCACCCCCTAGTGCTGACTGACTTTACCTCCTAGTGGTAACTGCACTGACTGCACCTCCTAGTGGTAACTGCACTGACTGCACCGCCTAGTGGTGACTGCACCCCCTAGTGGTGACTGCAACCCCTAGTGGTAACTGCACTGACTGCACCTCCTAGTGGTAACTGCACTGACTGCACCCCCTAGTGGTGACTGCAACCCCTAGTGGTGACTGACTGCACCTCCTAGTGGTGACTGACTGCACCTCCTAGTGGTGACTGACTGCACCTCCTAGTGGTGACTTCACCTCCTAGTGGTGACTGACTGCACCTCCTAGTGGTGACTGACTGCACCTCCTAGTGGTGACTGCACCACCTAGTGGTGACTGCACCTCCTAGTGGTGACTGACTGCACCTCCTATGGTGACTGCACCTCCTAGTGGTGACTGCACCTCCTAGTGGTGACTGACTGCACCTCCTAGTGGTGACTGACTGCACCCCCTAGTGGTGACTGCACCCCCTAGTGGTGACTGACTGCACCACCTAGTGGTGACTGACTGCACCCCCTAGTGGTGACTGACTGCACCTCCTAGTGCCCTAGTGGTGACTGACTGCAGTCACGTGACTGGCTGCACCTCCTAGTGGTGACTGCAGCCCCTAGTGGTGACTGCACCGCCTAGTGGTGACTGCAGCCCCTAGTGGTGACTGCACCGCCTAGTGGTGACTGCACCTCCTAGTGGTGACTGCACCGCCTAGTGGTGACTGCAGCCCCTAGTGGTGACTGTACCCCCTAATGGTGACTGACTGCACCTCCTAGTGGTGACTGCACCACCTAGTGGTGACTGACTGCACCTCCTAGTGGTGACTGACTGCACCTCCTAGTGGTGACTGCACCCCCTAGTGGTGACTGACTGCACCTCCTAGTGGTGACTGACTGCACCTCCTAGTGGTGACTGCACCTCCTAGTGGTGACTGACTGCACCTCCTAGTGGTGACTGCACCTCCTAGTGGTGACTGACTGCACCCCCTAGTGGTGACTGCACCACCTAGTGGTGACTGACTGCAGTCACGTGACTGACTGCACCCCCTAGTGGTGACTGCACCTCCTAGTGGTGACTGACTGCACCACCTAGTGGTGACTGCACCCCCTAGTGGTGACTGCACCTCCTAGTGGTGACTGCACCTCCTAGTGGTGACTGCACCCCCTAGTGGTGACTGCACCCCCTAGTGGTGACTGCAGCCCCTAGTGGTGACTGCACCTCCTAGTGGTGACTGCACCTCCTAGTGGTGACTGCACCACCTAGTGGTGACTGACTGCACCTCCTAGTGGTGACTGACTGCACCCCCTAGTGGTGACTGACTGCACCCCCTAGTGGTGACTGCAGCCCCTAGTGGTGACTGCACCTCCTAGTGGTGACTGCACCTCCTAGTGGTGACTGACTGCACCTCCTAGTGGTGACTGACTGCACCTCCTAGTGGTGACTGACTGCACCTCCTAGTGGTGACTGACTGCACCCCCTAGTGGTGACTGACTGCACCTCCTAGTGGTGACTGCACCTCCTAGTGGTGACTGCACCACCTAGTGGTGACTGACTGCACCTCCTAGTGGTGACTGACTGCACCCCCTAGTGGTGACTGCACCCCCTAGTGGTGACTGACTGCACCTCCTAGTGGTGACTGCACCACCTAGTGGTGACTGACTGCACCTCCTACTGGTGACTGACTGCACCCCCTAGTGGTGACTGCACCCCCTAGTGGTGACTGACTGCACCCCCTAGTGGTGACTGACTGCACCTCCTAGTGGTGACTGCACCCCCTAGTGGTGACTGACTGCACCCCCTAGTGGTGACTGACTGCACCCCCTAGTGGTGACTGACTGCACCCCCTAGTGGTGACTGCACACCCTAGTGGTGACTGAATGCAGTCACGTGACTGGCTGCACCTCCTAGTGGTGACTGACTGCACCTCCTAGTGGTGACTGACTGCACCTCCTAGTGGCGACTGCACCCCCTAGTGGTGACTGACTGCACCCCCTAGTGGTGACTGACTGCACCTCCTAGTGGCGACTGCACCCCCTAGTGGTGACTGACTGCACCCACTAGTGGTGACTGACTGCAGTCACGTGACTGGCTGCACCTCCTAGTGGTGACTGCACCCCCTAGTGGTGACTGGCTGCACCCCCTAGTGGTGACTTTACCTCCTAGTGGTGACTGCACCTCTTAGAGGTGACTGCACCCCCTAGTGCTGGTGACTGCACCTCCTAGTGGTGACTTCACCTCCTAGTGGTGACTGACTGCACCTCCTAGTGGTGACTGACTGCACCTCCTAGTGGTGACTGACTGCACCTCCTAGTGGTGACTGCACCTCCTAGTGGTGACTGACTGCACCTCCTATGGTGACTGCACCTCCTAGTGGTGACTGCACCTCCTAGTGGTGACTGACTGCACCTCCTAGTGGTGACTGACTGCACCTCCTAGTGGTGACTGACTGCACCCCCTAGTGGTGACTGCACCCCCTAGTGGTGACTGACTGCACCACCTAGTGGTGACTGACTGCACCCCCTAGTGGTGACTGACTGCACCTCCTAGTGCCCTAGTGGTGACTGACTGCAGTCACGTGACTGGCTGCACCTCCTAGTGGTGACTGCAGCCCCTAGTGGTGACTGCACCTCCTAGTGGTGATTTCACCTCCTAGTGGTGACTGACTGCACCTCCTAGTGGTGACTGACTGCACCTCCTAGTGGTGACTGCACCACCTAGTGGTGACTGCACCTCCTAGTGGTGATTGACTGCACCTCCTATGGTGACTGCACCTCCTAGTGGTGACTGCACCTCCTAGTGGTGACTGCACCTCCTAGTGGTGACTGACTATACCTCCTAGTGGTGACTGCACCTCCTAGTGGTGACTGACTGCACCTCCTAGTGGTGACTGACTGCACCCCCTAGTGGTGACTGCACCCCCTAGTGGTGACTGACTGCACCCACTAGTGGTGACTGACTGCAGTCACGTGACTGGCTGCACCTCCTAGTGGTGACTGCACCCCCTAGTGGTGACTGGCTGCACCCCCTAGTGGTGACTTTACCTCCTAGTGGTGACTGCACCTCTTAGAGGTGACTGCACCCCCTAGTGCTGACTGACTTTACCTCCTAGTGGTAACTGCACTGACTGCACCTCCTAGTGGTAACTGCACTGACTGCACCGCCTAGTGGTGACTGCACCCCCTAGTGGTGACTGCAACCCCTAGTGGTAACTGCACTGACTGCACCTCCTAGTGGTAACTGCACTGACTGCACCCCCTAGTGGTGACTGCAACCCCTAGTGGTGACTGACTGCACCTCCTAGTGGTGACTAACTGCACCTCCTAGTGGTGACTGACTGCACCTCCTAGTGGTGACTTCACCTCCTAGTGGTGACTGACTGCACCTCCTAGTGGTGACTGACTGCACCTCCTAGTGGTGACTGCACCACCTAGTGGTGACTGCACCTCCTAGTGGTGACTGACTGCACCTCCTATGGTGACTGCACCTCCTAGTGGTGACTGCACCTCCTAGTGGTGACTGACTGCACCTCCTAGTGGTGACTGACTGCACCCCCTAGTGGTGACTGCACCCCCTAGTGGTGACTGCACCCCCTAGTGGTGACTGACTGCACCACCTAGTGGTGACTGACTGCACCCCCTAGTGGTGACTGACTGCACCTCCTAGTGCCCTAGTGGTGACTGACTGCAGTCACGTGACTGGCTGCACCTCCTAGTGGTGACTGCAGCCCCTAGTGGTGACTGCACCGCCTAGTGGTGACTGCAGCCCCTAGTGGTGACTGCACCGCCTAGTGGTGACTGCACCTCCTAGTGGTGACTGCACCGCCTAGTGGTGACTGCAGCCCCTAGTGGTGACTGTACCCCCTAATGGTGACTGACTGCACCTCCTAGTGGTGACTGCACCACCTAGTGGTGACTGACTGCACCTCCTAGTGGTGACTGACTGCACCTCCTAGTGGTGACTGCACCCCCTAGTGGTGACTGACTGCACCTCCTAGTGGTGACTGACTGCACCTCCTAGTGGTGACTGCACCTCCTAGTGGTGACTGACTGCACCTCCTAGTGGTGACTGCACCTCCTAGTGGTGACTGACTGCACCCCCTAGTGGTGACTGCACCACCTAGTGGTGACTGACTGCAGTCACGTGACTGACTGCACCCCCTAGTGGTGACTGCACCTCCTAGTGGTGACTGACTGCACCACCTAGTGGTGACTGCACCCCCAAGTGGTGACTGACTGCACCTCCTAGTGGTGAATGCACCTCCTAGTGGTGACTTCACCTCTTAGTGGTGACTGCACCTCCTAGTGGTGACTGACTGCACCTCCTAGTGGTGACTGACTGCACCTCCTAGTGGTGACTTCACCTCCTAGTGGTGACTGACTGCACCTCCTAGTGGTGACTGACTGCACCTCCTAGTGGTGACTGCACCACCTAGTGTTGACTGCACCTCCTAGTGGTGATTGACTGCACCTCCTATGGTGACTGCACCTCCTAGTGGTGACTGCACCTCCTAGTGGTGACTGACTATACCTCCTAGTGGTGACTGCACCTCCTAGTGGTGACTGACTGCACCTCCTAGTGGTGACTGACTGCACCCCCTAGTGGTGACTGCACCCCCTAGTGGTGACTGACTGCAGTCACGTGACTGGCTGCACCTCCTAGTGGTGACTGACTGCACCCCCTAGTGGTGACTGCAGCCCCTAGTGGTGACTGCACCTCCTAATGGTGACTGACTGCACCTCCTAGTGGTGACTGACTGCACCCCCTAGTGGTGACTGCACCCCCTAGTGGTGACTGACTGCACCTCCTAGTGGTGACTGCACCTCCTAGTGGTGACTGACTGCACCTCCTAGTGGTGACTGACTGCACGTCCTAGTGGTGACTGACTGCACCTCCTAGTGGTGACTGACTGCACCCCCTAGTGGTGACTGACTGCACCTCCTAGTGGTGACTGACTGCACCTCCTAGTGGTGACTGCACCTCCTAGTGGTGACTGACTGCACCCCCTAGTGGTGACTGCACCACCTAGTGGTGACTGCACCCCCTAGTGGTGACTGACTGCACCTCCTAGTGGCGACTATACCCCCTAGTGGTGACTGACTGCACCCCCTAGTGGTGACTGACTGCACCTCCTAGTGGCGACTGCACCCCCTAGTGGTGACTGACTGCACCCCCTAGTGGTGACTGACTGCAGTCACGTGACTGACTGCACCCCCTAGTGGTGACTGCACCCCCTAGTGCCCTAGTGGTGACTGGCTGCACCCCTTGGTGGTGACTGCAACCCCTAGTGGTGACTTTACCTCCTAGTGGTGACTGACTATACCTCCTAGTGGTGACTGCACCTCCTAGTGGTGACTGACTGCACATCCTAGTGGTGACTGACTGCACCCCCTAGTGGTGACTGCACCCCCTAGTGGTGACTGACTGCACCCCTTAGTGGTGACTGCACCCCCTAGTGGTGACTGCACCACCTAGTGGTGACTGACTGCACCTCCTAGTGCCCTAGTGGTGACTGACTGCAGTCACGTGACTGGCTGCACCTCCTAGTGGTGACTGCACCGCCTAGTGGTGACTGCAGCCCCTAGTGGTGACTGCACCCCCTAATGGTGACTGACTGCACCTCCTAGTGGTGACTGCACCACCTAGTGGTGACTGACTGCACATCCTAGTGGTGACTGACTGCACCCCCTAGTGGTGACTGACTGCACCTCCTAGTGGTGACTGCACCTCCTAGTGGTGACTGACTGCACCTCCTAGTGGTGACTGACTGCACGTCCTAGTGGTGACTGACTGCACCTCCTAGTGGTGACTGACTGCACCTCCTAGTGGTGACTGACTGCACCTCCTAGTGGTGACTGACTGCACCCCCTAGTGGTGACTGACTGCACCTCCTAGTGGTGACTGACTGCACCTCCTAGTGGTGACTGCACCTCCTAGTGGTGACTGACTGCACCTCCTAGTGGTGACTGCACCCCCTAGTGGTGACTGACTGCACCCCCTAGTGGTGACTGCACCACCTAGTGGTGACTGCACCCCCTAGTGGTGACTGACTGCAGTCACGTGACTGGCTGCACCTCCTAGTGGTGACTGACTGCACCTCCTAGTGGCGACTGCACCCCCTAGTGGTGACTGACTGCACCCCCTAGTGGTGACTGACTGCACCTCCTAGTGGCGACTGCACCCCCTAGTGGTGACTGACTGCACCCCCTAGTGGTGACTGACTGCACCCCCTAGTGGTGACTGACTGCAGTCACGTGACTGACTGCACCCCCTAGTGGTGACTGCACCTCCTAGTGGTGACTGCACCCCCTAGTGCCCTAGTGGTGACTGGCTGCACCCCTTGGTGGTGACTGCAACCCCTAGTGGTGACTTTACCTCCTAGTGGTAACTGCACTGACTGCACCTCCTAGTGGTAACTGCACTGACTGCACCTCCTAGTGGTGACTGCACCCCCTAGTGGTGACTGACTGCACCACCTAGTGGTGACTGCACCCCCTAGTGGTGACTGACTGCACCTCCTAGTGGTGACTGCACCCCCTAGTGGTGACTGACTGCACCTCCTAGTTGTGACTGAACCTCCTAGTGGTGACTGACTGCACCTCCTAGTGGTGACTGCACCCCCTAGTGGTGACTGACTGCACCTCCTAGTGGTGACTGCACCTCCTAGTGGTGACTGCACCTCCTAGTGGTGACTGACTGCACCACCTAGTGGTGACTGCACCCCCTAGTGGTGACTGACTGCACCTCCTAGTGGTGACTGAACCTCCTAGTGGTGACTGACTGCACCACCTAGTGGTGACTGCACCCCCTAGTGGTGATTGACTGCACCTCCTAGTGGTGACTGCACCTCCTAGTGATGACTGCACCTCCTAGTGGTGAGAGAATGCACCACCTAGTGGTGACTGCACCCCCTAGTGGTGACTGACTGCACCTCCTAGTGGTGACTGCACCTCCTAGTGGTGACTGACTGCACCACCTAGTGGTGACTGCACCTCCTAGTGGTGACTTCACCTCTTAGTGGTGACTGCACCTCCTAGTGGTGACTGACTGCACCTCCTAGTGGTGACTGACTGCACCTCCTAGTGGTGACTGCACCTCCTAGTGGTGACTGACTGCACCTCCTAGTGGTGACTGACTGCACCTCCTAGTGGTGACTGACTGCACCTCCTAGTGGTGACTGACTGCACCTCCTAGTGGTGACTTCACCTCCTAGTGGTGACTGACTGCACCTCCTAGTGGTGACTGACTGCACCTCCTAGTGGTGACTGCACCCCCTAGTGGTGACTGACTGCACCTCCTAGTGGTGACTGCACCTCCTAGTGGTGACTGACTGCACCTCCTAGTGGTGACTGCACCTCCTAGTGGTGACTGACTGCACCTCCTAGTGGTGACTGACTGCACCTCCTAGTAGTGACTGCACCTCCTAGTGGTGACTGACTGCACCTCCTATTGGTGACTGACTGCACCTCCTAGTGGTGACTGACTGCACCTCCTAGTGGTGACTGCACCTCCTAGTGGTGACTGACTGCACCTCCTAGTGGTGACTGCACCTCCTAGTGGTGACTGACTGCACCTCCTAGTGGTGACTGACTGCACCTCCTAGTGGTGACTGACTGCACCTCCTAGTGGTGACTGCACCCCCTAGTGGTGACTGACTGCACCTCCTAGTGGTGACTTCACCTCCCAGTGGTGACTGACTATACCTCCTAGTGGTGACTGACTGCACCTCCTAGTGGTGACTTCACCTCCTAGTGGTGACTGACTGCACCTCCTTGTGGTGACTGACTGCACCTCCTAGTGGTGACTGACTGCACCTCCTAGTGGTGACTGACTGCACCTCCTAGTGGTGACTGACTGCACCTCCTAGTGGTGACTGCACCTCCTAGTGGTGACTGACTGCACCTCCTAGTGGTGACTGACTGCACCTCCTAGTGGTGACTGCACCTCCTAGTGGTGACTGACTGCACCTCCTATGGTGACTATACCTCCTAGTGGTGACTGCACCTCCTAATGGTGACTGCACCTCCTAGTGGTGACTGACTATACCTCCTAGTGGTGACTGACTATACCTCCTATGGTGACTGCACCTCCTAGTGGTGACTGCACCTCCTATGGTGACTGCACCTCCTAGTGGTGACTGACTATACCTCCTAGTGGTGACTGACTATACCTCCTATGGTGACTGCACCTCCTAGTGGTGACTGCACCTCCTATGGTGACTGCACCTCCTATGGTGACTGCACCTCCTAGTGGTGACTGCACCTCCTATGGTGACTGCACCTCCTAGTGGTGACTGACTATACCTCCTAGTGGTGACTGACTGCACCTCCTAGTGGTGACTATACCCCCTAGTGGTGACTGCACCTCCTAATGATGACTGCACCTCCTAGTGGTGACTGACTATACCTCCTATGGTGACTGCACCTCCTAGTGGTGACTGCACCTCCTATGGTGACTGTACCTCCTATTGGTGACTGCACCTCCTAGTGGTGACTGCACCTCCTATGGTGACTGCACCTCCTAGTGGTGACTATACCTCCTAGTGGTGACTGCACCTCCTATGGTGACTGCACCTCCTAGTGGTGACTATACCTCCTAGTGGTGACTGCACCTCCTATGGTGACTGCACCTCCTAGTGGTGACTGCACCTCCTAGTGGTGACTGCACCTCCTAGTGGTGACTGCACCTCCTATGGTGACTGCACCTCCTAGTGGTGACTATACCTCTTAGTGGTGACTGCACCTCCTAGTGGTGACTGCACCTCCTATGGTGACTGCACCTCCTAGTGGTGACTATACCTCCTAGTGGTGACTGCACCTCCTAGTGGTGAATGCACCTCCTATGGTGACTGCACCTCCTAGTGGTGACTATACCTCCTAGTGGTGACTGCACCCCCTAGTGGTGACTGAATGCACCTCCTATGGTGACTGCACCTCCGAGTGGTGACTGACTGCACCTCCTAGTGGTGACTGCACCCCCTAGTGGTGACTGACTGCACCTCCTAGTGGTGACTGACTGCACCTCCTAGTGGTGACTGCACCCCCTAGTGGTGATTGAATGCACCTCCTAGTGGTGACTGACTGCACCTCCTAGTGGTGACTGCACCCCCTAGTGGTGACTGACTGAACCTCCTAGTGGTGACTGACTGCACCTCCTAGTGGTGACTGCACCCCCTAGTGGTGATTGAATGCACCTCCTATGGTGACTGCACCTCCTAGTGGTGACTGCACCTCCTAGTGGTGACTGAATGCACCTCCTATGGTGACTGCACCTCCTAGTGGTGACTGCACCTCCTAGTGGTGACTGAATGCACCTCCTAGTGGTGACTGCACCCCCTAGTGGTGACTGACTGCACCTCCTAGTGGTGACTGACTTTACCTCCTAGTGGTGACTGCACCCCCTAGTGGTGACTGCACCCCCTAGTGGTGACTGACTGCACCTCCTAGTGGTGACTGCACCTCCTAGTGGTGACTGCACCCCCTAGTGGTGACTGACTGCACCTCCTAGTGGTGACTGCACCTCCTAGTGGTGACTGCACCTCCTAGTGGTGACTGAATGCACCTCCTATGGTGACTGCACCTCCTAGTGGTGACTGCACCTCCTAGTGGTGACTGAATGCACCTCCTAGTGGTGACTGCACCCCCTAGTGGTGACTGACTGCACCTCCTAGTGGTGACTGACTTTACCTCCTAGTGGTGACTGCACCCCCTAGTGGTGACTGCACCCCCTAGTGGTGACTGACTGCACCTCCTAGTGGTGACTGAACCTCCTAGTGGTGACTGACTGCACCACCTAGTGGTGACTGCACCCCCTAGTGGTGATTGACTGCACCTCCTAGTGGTGACTGCACCTCCTAGTGATGACTGCACCTCCTAGTGGTGACTGAATGCACCACCTAGTGGTGACTGCACCCCCTAGTGGTGACTGACTGCACCTCCTAGTGGTGACTGCACCTCCTAGTGGTGACTGACTGCACCACCTAGTGGTGACTGCACCTCCTAGTGGTGACTTCACCTCTTAGTGGTGACTGCACCTCCTAGTGGTGACTGACTGCACCTCCTAGTGGTGACTGACTGCACCTCCTAGTGGTGACTGCACCTCCTAGTGGTGACTGACTGCACCTCCTAGTGGTGACTGACTGCACCTCCTAGTGGTGACTGACTGCACCTCCTAGTGGTGACTGACTGCACCTCCTAGTGGTGACTGACTGCACCTCCTAGTGGTGACTTCACCTCCTAGTGGTGACTGACTGCACCTCCTAGTGGTGACTGACTGCACCTCCTAGTGGTGACTGCACCCCCTAGTGGTGACTGACTGCACCTCCTAGTGGTGACTGCACCTCCTAGTGGTGACTGACTGCACCTCCTAGTGGTGACTGCACCTCCTAGTGGTGACTGACTGCACCTCCTAGTGGTGACTGACTGCACCTCCTAGTGGTGACTGCACCTCCTAGTGGTGACTGACTGCACCTCCTATTGGTGACTGACTGCACCTCCTAGTGGTGACTGACTGCACCTCCTAGTGGTGACTGCACCTCCTAGTGGTGACTGACTGCACCTCCTAGTGGTGACTGCACCTCCTAGTGGTGACTGACTGCACCTCCTAGTGGTGACTGACTGCACCTCCTAGTGGTGACTGACTGCACCTCCTAGTGGTGACTGCACCCCCTAGTGGTGACTGACTGCACCTCCTAGTGGTGACTTCACCTCCCAGTGGTGACTGACTATACCTCCTAGTGGTGACTGACTGCACCTCCTAGTGGTGACTTCACCTCCTAGTGGTGACTGACTGCACCTCCTAGTGGTGACTGACTGCACCTCCTAGTGGTGACTGACTGCACCTCCTAGTGGTGACTGACTGCACCTCCTAGTGGTGACTGACTGCACCTCCTAGTGGTGACTGCACCTCCTAGTGGTGACTGACTGCACCTCCTAGTGGTGACTGACTGCACCTCCTAGTGGTGACTGCACCTCCTAGTGGTGACTGACTGCACCTCCTATGGTGACTATACCTCCTAGTGGTGACTGCACCTCCTAATGGTGACTGCACCTCCTAGTGGTGACTGACTATACCTCCTAGTGGTGACTGACTATACCTCCTATGGTGACTGCACCTCCTAGTGGTGACTGCACCTCCTATGGTGACTGCACCTCCTAGTGGTGACTGACTATACCTCCTAGTGGTGACTGACTATACCTCCTATGGTGACTGCACCTCCTAGTGGTGACTGCACCTCCTATGGTGACTGCACCTCCTATGGTGACTGCACCTCCTAGTGGTGACTGCACCTCCTATGGTGACTGCACCTCCTAGTGGTGACTGACTATACCTCCTAGTGGTGATTGACTGCACCTCCTATGGTGACTATACCCCCTAGTGGTGACTGCACCTCCTAATGGTGACTGCACCTCCTAGTGGTGACTGACTATACCTCCTATGGTGACTGCACCTCCTAGTGGTGACTGCACCTCCTATGGTGACTGTACCTCCTAGTGGTGACTGCACCTCCTAGTGGTGACTGCACCTCCTATGGTGACTGCACCTCCTAGTGGTGACTATACCTCCTAGTGGTGACTGCACCTCCTATGGTGACTGCACCTCCTAGTGGTGACTATACCTCCTAGTGGTGACTGCACCTCCTATGGTGACTGCACCTCCTAGTGGTGACTGCACCTCCTAGTGGTGACTGCACCTCCTAGTGGTGACTGCACCTCCTATGGTGACTGCACCTCCTAGTGGTGACTATACCTCTTAGTGGTGACTGCACCTCCTAGTGGTGACTGCACCTCCTATGGTGACTGCACCTCCTAGTGGTGACTATACCTCCTAGTGGTGACTGCACCTCCTAGTGGTGAATGCACCTCCTATGGTGACTGCACCTCCTAGTGGTGACTATACCTCCTAGTGGTGACTGCACCCCCTAGTGGTGACTGAATGCACCTCCTATGGTGACTGCACCTCCGAGTGGTGACTGACTGCACCTCCTAGTGGTGACTGCACCCCCTAGTGGTGACTGACTGCACCTCCTAGTGGTGACTGACTGCACCTCCTAGTGGTGACTGCACCCCCTAGTGGTGATTGAATGCACCTCCTAGTGGTGACTGACTGCACCTCCTAGTGGTGACTGCACCCCCTAGTGGTGACTGACTGCACCTCCTAGTGGTGACTGACTGCACCTCCTAGTGGTGACTGCACCCCCTAGTGGTGATTGAATGCACCTCCTATGGTGACTGCACCTCCTAGTGGTGACTGCACCTCCTAGTGGTGACTGCACCTCCTAGTGGTGACTGAATGCACCTCCTATGGTGACTGCACCTCCTAGTGGTGACTGCACCTCCTAGTGGTAACTGAATGCACCTCCTAGTGGTGACTGCACCCCCTAGTGGTGACTGACTGCACCTCCTAGTGGTGACTGACTTTACCTCCTAGTGGTGACTGCACCCCCTAGTGGTGACTGCACCCCCTAGTGGTGACTGACTGCACCTCCTAGTGGTGACTGCACCTCCTAGTGGTGACTGCACCCCCTAGTGGTGACTGACTTTACCTCCTAGTGGTGACTGCACCCCCTAGTGGTGACTGACTGCACCTCCTAGTGGTGACTGCACCTCCTAGTGGTGACTGCACCTCCTAGCCACGCCCTGTAAAATAATAAATAAGTGCAGACCAGTGGAATGCTCCAACATTTTATTTGTGTATTCTCTTCTGAAGTGTCCAGGTATTTTAATGAACTATTATGCCACAACAATGTGGAATGTCCTACCAAAAGCCATGAAGGAGTGTAAAACCCTAATCTCCTTCAAAACCGCTCTAAAAGAGTACCTACAGGAGGCTGCAATTCAAACAAAACTGGCCCTTGTAAAAGTCAAAGCCTAACCCCCCCCCCCCCCATCGAACTGTTTACTGTACATATTTTAGTTTTTCGGTTTTCAAACAGTTTTTATGATGTTTTGCATAGTAGTGTATATCTGTCTGTCAATAAATGTCTCTATGAATTGAGTACAAAGGACCACAATGGAAACACGCCATAGGCTTTCTTAGGTTTTAAATCCTCTTAGCTGACCTTGTATTGAACTGTACTTTCCTGTGCTTTATACTGTTAATAAAGTATTCAATCAATCAATCAATCAATCAATCAATCAATCAATCAATCAATCAATCAATCAATCAATCAATCGGAATAAACACATCAGAATAAACACATCAGAATAAACACATGTTTACCTCAAGAGAAGTTCTGGAGTCTGAAAGAGAATGAAGGAGGACCCGTTCTGCAGTTTAGACTGATCAGCCAATCAGATTAAAGATATGATGTTACATCAGCTGTTTCCGGGAAGACGATGGTGGGGAATTTTGAAGAAAAACATAGTTAGAATGAAAGAAAGACATATATATAGACAGATAGATATATGTTTATAGAAGTAAAATGTTCTAATCAATTAAAAGCTTTCAGATGAGACATGATGGGAGGTTAAAGGTTAAAGTTCATCACTTCATATTGAAGTGATTAAATATTTCTAATATTAATAAAATAAATAATGTAGTTAGTTGGAGTATTTGTCTGTGTACATTTACAAATGTTGTGAAATGTGTCCTCATTTAACTCTGTGTACATTTACACATGATGTGAAATGTGTCCTCATTTAACTCTGTGTACAACATGATGACATCAAACAACTGAATGTCACACATATGGAGCAACTACAGTAGTGTTACACAGCGTTACAGTGTTACACTTTATTACAAGTAAATGGATTATAGACACAATGTCTGTGTAACACAGTGTTACACAGTGTTGCACAGTGTTGCACAGTGTAACACAGTGTTACACAGTGTCACACAGTGTTACACTGTGTAACACAGTGTTACACAGTGTCACACAGTGTTACACAGTGTTAAACACTACATATGGTCATAATTCAGAGCCCATTGCTCTGATCAGTGTAATAGGACTGGATTAGAACGCTGCAGTAAAACTCTATTAAGTATTAATGTACTTTTAATAATGTTAAACTAAGGTGTTCCACATTCTCACATTCATCAGAAGCAGTTAGGGGTTCAGTGCCTTGCTCAAGGACACTTCAACATGAAGCCAGGAGGAGTCAGGGATCAAACCGGGAACCTCTGTAAACTGAACTCACAGACGCTCCTCTAATCCAAGCCTCATTACATCTCACTGATGATACATCACGTCATGTGATCAAAGTGTTACTTCAGAGGGGTGTGTGTGTGTGTGTGTGTGTGTGTGTGTGTGTGTGTGTGTGTGTGTGTGTGTGTGTGTGTGTGTGTGTGTGTGTGTGTGTGTGTGTGTGTGTGTGTGTGTGTGTGTGTGTGTGTGTGTGTGTGTGTGTGTTCAGCGTTGCTGGTAAAATGCTGTTCATGTTCATTAAACATCAATTCAAGCCTCATTACATCTCACTGCTGAAACCATCAAATGTCTTTAAAAACACACTGGTCATGTGATCAAAGTGTCACATGAGAGGTTTGTGTGTGTGTGTGTGTGTGTGTGTGTGTGTGTGTGTGTGTGTGTCTGTGTCTGTGTCTGTGTGTGTGTGTGTGTGTGTGTGTGTGTGTGTGTGTGTGTGTGTGTGTGTGTGTGTGTGTGTGTGTGTGTGTGTGTGTTTGCGTGCGTGCGTGTTTGCGTGTATGTGTGGTTGAATTCACCACTGAAGCTTCTGACTGGAAACTCAAACGTGCATTTCACTTCCTGATTCATTCAGCAGCCAATCAGGATCAATCTTTTATTAAATATCACCTGTTACTAGTGTGTGTGTGTGTGTGTGTGTGTGTGTGTGTGTGTGTGTGTGTGTGTGTGTGTGTGTGTGTGTGTGTGTGTGTGTGTGTGTGTGTGTGTGTGTGTGTGTGTGTCACATGTCATGTGTTTGTATTGTGCATTGTTCATATTTGGTTTTATATAATAACAGTAGATATAAATGTATATATTATATAATAACATAAATATAATGTACTTACTTCCTGGGATCGCTTTGACATGAAGTACAGAGGAGAGGATGAGGAGGGTGGCTGTAATCTTCATCAACACTGATCAAAACTAAACTGAATTTAATAGATGAGAATGAACAGAGGAGAATGAACAGATCAGAATAAACAGATCAGAATAAACAGATCAGAATAAACAGATCAGAATAAACAGATCAGAATAAACAGATCAGAATCTACAGATCAGAATAAACAGATCAGAATAAACAGATCAGAATAAACAGATGTTTACCTCAAGAGAAGTTCTGCAGTCTGAAAGAGAATGAAGGAGGACTCGTTATTTAGTTTAGAAGAATCAGCCAATCAGATTAAAGATATGATGTTACATCATCTGTTTCCGGGGAGACGATGGTAGTGAATTTTGAAGAAAAACAGTTAGAATGAAAGACAGAAACAAATAAATATGTTTATAGAAGTAAAATGTTCTAATTAATTAAAAGCTTTCAGATGAGACATGATGGGAGGTTTAAGGTTAAAGTTCATTATCAACGCGGCTGCTCAACAAACTGAATGTCACACATATGGAGCAACTACAGTAGTGTTACACAGAGTATACAGTATTACACAGTGTTACACTTTATTAAAAGTACATTAATTATAGACAGTCTATGTAACACAGTGCTACAATACACTGTGTTAAACACTATGACCCGCGTACACACACACACACACACGCCAAACAATTAGCAAGGTACTGCTCAATATCAGCTATTATAGACCGCCGAAGTCTGACGTCATTTACACATC
>NC_137608.1:56322839-56327839 GCF_963280865.1 Gymnoscopelus braueri | reverse complement strand
ATGATTATCTTAATGGGCAACATTGTTTTCTCACTCAACAGTAAACAGACTCACACACAGTATAAGTGAATACAGGGTGTCTGTGCATTTATAAAGTTATGATTTAATGACTTTTAAGATACCAAATACCAAATTGTCAAATTTTACGTAAGAAAGAGGCAAACATTGTCAAAATAGCTGATCTACAAGCTCATAACGAGCTTGTAGATTTGGTAGTTTCACAATATTTATCTGTGGAATCTGAGTCAAACTAAATGTAATGCCTACAATTCCAAGTGCTTGTCAGGGGTTGGGGGTCCCAAGTTCAAATATGATTATTTTGGGGGGTCCCCAGTTCAAATATGATTATTTTGGGGGTTCCCCAGTTCAAATATGATTATTTTGGGGGGTCCCCAGTTCAAATATGATTATTTTGGGGGTTCCCCAGTTCAAATATGATTATTTTGGGGGGTCCCCAGTTCAAATATGATTATTTTGGGGGTTCGCAGCCTTAGCTTTAGGAACCCTTGACCTACAGAAGACAATGACATTTGTACGGTAGAACCTACTTTAATGACATTAAATAGAACCTACTGAATAATGACACTATTGTACCTAAGTTATATTTGAGTCATTCTGAAATGTTTTAGTTTTTGTCTAGTTTTAGTCGACTAAATATCATAACATTTTAGTCGACTAAATCCACAGTTGATTTAGTCGACTAAAATGTATTGTGGCGGTGCCTTGATGACGTCATAATGGCTGATTTTACACTTGGTTGCATGCTGAAAATAGCCGATCTACAAGCTCACAACGCGTCGCAGCGCGACGCGTTGTGAGCTGGTAGATCTGCTATTTTCAGAGCGCAACACCCGAGTGCAACCAAACATAACATGTCTTGTCATTGAACTGAGATGTGTTTGTTGTTCCTCTGGGCCTCTCTGTCTCTTGTTCAACATCCATATGCTGATTCCTTTAAGACCAGACCACAGCAATGCAACTAGTCACAACTCCTTACAACAAAACCGTTTTAAAGCCAGACCACACCAATGCAACTCCTTGCAACTGCCATTAGAGAGAATGGTTCCAAGTAGCTGCATGTTGCAAGGAGTTGCATGTTGCAAGTAGCTGCATGTTGCAAGGAGTTGCATGTTGCAAGTAGCTGCATGTTGCAAGGAGTTGCATGTTGCAAGGAGTTGCATGTTGCAAGGAGTTGCACGTTGCAAGTAGTTGCATGTTGCAAGGAGTAAGGAGTTGCATCGTGGACTGGCCATAACCCATTAAGATGGGGAAAGCATCTATCATTTTAGATTTTTAACCACTTTAACCATTATTTTATACTTTGGCTATTCAAAAATAGCAGATCTACAAGCTCATATCTAGATCTGTTATCTTTTGAAAAATTATGAAAATGTGTGCAAATCTTTGAATGTTTTGTTTAAAGTCAATATTTTTAACTCAAATCTTTGCTTCTGGGGGATTCTACAAATGTCTGCTAAATCCTAACAGTTTTTTAAAGAAAACGTATGTTGCTGTAATCAGTGATTCTCAAACCTTTTCATGTCAAGGGCCTCCAAAATGATTCCAAAATGATATGTATTTGGCCGCGGACCCCCATCTCAAAATATGTTGTTCCAGGGACCCCCAGAAGCAAAGATTTGAGTTAAAAATGTTCACTTTATAAATCTATATATATTTTCAAAGATTTGCACAACGTTCACAATTCACAAGTTCATAGCGCGGCACTCGGTGCTGTGCTATGAACTTGTAGATCTGCTATTTTTGAATAGCCAAAGTATAAAATAATGGTTAGAGTGTTTACACAGATGGGCTGTGGGCTCAATGGGTTAAAACTGTTTAGTTGCGTTGGTGTGGCCTTTAGGCTCTCAGGCCAGATCACTCAGAACATAATGCAGATCTTGGCACAAACACATGGACTAAAGCTCTCCGTCATTTGGATTCCATAGCAGTCAGCAGGTCTTCTACTATAGCTGATCTACAAGCTCACAGCTCGGCTCTTAGTTATTCTAAGATGAAAGTGCATTTGGAGTGGTCAAACTGACAATAAGAACACAGGTTCAATCTTCCAGAAATGCAGATTAGGACTTCTTGGCAGTGTTGATTTCATCGACTAAAACTATGACGAAAATATTTCGTCGACTACCTTTATTCACTGACAAACTAAATAAAATCGAAATAAAAACTAAATAAAACTAAGCTATGATGATAAAACTAAGACTAAATATATTGACAATTTCGTCAACAAATAAAAACTAGACTAAAATGTTAGTGAGGGATCTAGTGGAGAAGAGATCCAGTAGAACTAAAAGACAAGTCATTTTATGTTTGGTTGCGCTCTGAAAATAGCAGATCTACAAGCTCCGCGTTGTGAGCTTGTAGATCTGCTATTTTCAGCATGCAACCAAGAGTAAAATTAGGCATTACGACACCATCAAGGCACCACCTAAATACATTATAGTCGACTAAATCAACTGTAGATTTAGTCGACTATAATCTTATGATATTTAGTCGACTAAAACTAGACAAAAACTAAAACATTTCAGATGACTAAAATATGACTAAAACTAAATGGAATTTTGGTGTCAAAATCAACACAGTTTTCCAGAAATGCAGATTAGGACTCGGTCTAAACTAAATGCTCAGCGGTGAGATTTGACGGTGTTTTTTGCTTCAATCCAAAACGCACACACACTGTCTGTCACTGCGTTGAACAAATCAATAACTAGACGATAACATTTGTCCAACTAAACGGAGATAAGAACCATTTAACAGCCTTTGGAGCACAGAAAGAAACACTCCCTGGACTCCCTGGCCGGGGTTTGCCAGGTTTTGCGAGAGAAATAAGCAACCAGGTCTGTGAAAACAAGTCCCAAAAAGAAGCAACTATAGGCTACATGAGCACTTTAAAGTTTAAACCCCTATATGCATCGGATATTCGAAAATAGCCGATCTATAATACAAATGCATATTAATCGGGGGGTCCTCCTAGATATGAAAATGTCTGAGTGAGAACCACTGGTTTAAACAACATTAGGAAACAACAAGCCCAAATAAACAACTACGCTTTAGAAACGAGCCCCCAAAAAAATGCAGCCCGCAAACTACCAATATTTACAAGTGACTTAACTTTACAGAACAAACTAGTTCAAAGTCGCTTATAATAAGCAGACATGGCAACACTGGTCACAACTAAAAGCCGTGTCAGTCCAGAAATCTGAAGTGATGATGAGGTATTTTTTGTTATCGTTCAGCACAGACCTGGAATCAGCTGTAGATTACATTACACACAGACTCTGACCACTTTTAAGTCCAAGCTAAACTTTTCAACTTTACAATGTCTCTAACTGTAACCCAGCAATGTACCGTAATCTTATTAAATAGCTTGAGTATTGGCTGTGCTCTTTTATCTCTCTTATCTCTCTTTAAGCTCTTGTTTGCTCGTATGCACTTTTCATCGTCAATATTTGACCTTTAGCGTGTGTGTTTGCATTAGTCTGTAAAGAGGCTTTGCATTGAACTATGCTGAGTAAATAAAGATCCTCGTCACTCTAGAACATACATGGGCAACTGGCGGCCCGGGGGCCACATGCGGCCCCCACCTTCACTTAATGTGGCCCGCACCTTCACTTAATGTGGCCCCCACCAATCTGGTACCACCCACCCATAAAACAAACATGGGCAAATTCTCCTTCTATAGCACAGCCACCAAGGAATGGAATAGTCTAACCCCATCCCTCAAAAAATGCAGTTCGCTGGGCTCATTCAAAACAGCCCTAAAAACCCATCTTTCTGGAGGCCGAAAGAGGAGCTAGTACCAGTTTCCCTGTAGACAGACGACCCCCCCCTCCTCTTTTTTGTACATATCTTGTATTTCCTCATGCTTTTTTTGTATATAATTTTTATTTTTCCATGCTCCCCCCCCCCTTTTTTTGTACATATATTTTTTAAATGCTTTTTTTTGTACATAGTGGTACTTTTTCTGTATTATCTGTATTTTCATGTTGATTTTTGAACTGTTTGGTTGCTACTATATATGTCTATGAAATTAACTCAAGGACCCCAACGGAAACAAGTCCGCAAGGACTTTTTTGGCCGGACCTTTTAGACAAAAGCATTATAAATGTAACTGTGTTGTTTTACATTCTTTTGCCTAATAAAAATTTCAATCAATCAAACCTTCACTTAATGTGGCCCCCACCTTCACTTAATGTGGCCCACAGGTTAATATAGAATACTGATATATTATTGATTTCAGCTGTTATGATTCTAAACATGCAAACATGACCCTCTTTAATGACTTCAGTCTATATTAGTAGCTTAATGACTAGTATTAACATTCTATTGTCTTTATTTATGTCCAATGTATTTGTATTTAAGTTCATAAAGTTAACATAAGTATAACTAAATGCATTTGAAACTTTTCAGCATTCCAATTAAAAAAATAGCAAAAGAAAATTCAGGATTCCAATAATGAAAAATGCAAAAATAGCAGATCTACAAGCTTTGTTATTGTTTCAGTGGACCAATAGGATTGTATGTTATTGTTTCAGTGGACCAATAGGATTGTATGTTATTGTTTCAGTGGACCAATAGGATTGTATGTTATTGTTTCAGTGGACCAATAGGATTGTATGTTATTGTTTCAGTGGACCAATAGGATTGTATGTTATTGTTTCAGTGGACCAATAGGATTGTATGTTGTTGTTTCAGTGGACCAATAGGATTGTATGTTATTGTTTCAGTGGACCAATAGGATAGTATGTTATTGTTTCAGTGGACCAATAGGATTGTATGTTGTTGTTTCAGTGGACCAATAGGATTGTATGTTATTGTTTCAGTGGACCAATAGGATTGTATGTTATTGTTTCAGTGGACCAATAGGATTGTCTGTTATTGTTTCAGTGGACCAATAGGATTGTATGTTATTGTTTCAGTGGACCAATAGGATTGTCTGTTATTGTTTCAGTGGACCAATAGGATTGTCTGTTATTGTTTCAGTG
>NC_137608.1:56312839-56317839 GCF_963280865.1 Gymnoscopelus braueri | reverse complement strand
AAACAGTAGTGAAAATAGCAGATCTACAAGCTCACAACACATCACATTGCGATGCGTTAGTCGCAATCTCCTATTTTCATCAAATTTCTCACTCTCTCTTTCACTCACTCACACACACACACACACACACACACTCACACACTCACACACTCACACACACACACTCACACACTCACACACTCACACACATGCACAGTGCCTAATTAGTGCTGCACGATTCTTGCTCAAATGTGAATCACGATTTTCCTCCATAAGAATTGAGATCACGATTCTCACACGATTCTCTTGTAAATATAAAAATATTAAGCAAAAAAAAAAAAATCGCCATAATTTAAAATCGCGATTTGCATAGGTGTCTGAATCGAGATCACGATCTTTTTTCGATTAATTGTGCAGCACTAGTGCCTATAAGGCTTGACCTTCAGTGTCCATAGCATCCTCTGTTTGCTGTGGTGTGGACTGTAGGGGAGACAGTATCCGCAGTGTTGGCACACACACACACACACACACACACACACACACACACTTACAACCAATAAACACACTTCATCTTTGCTCACACAGTTTAACCCATTAAGACCTGAGGCCGATTCTAAAAATGTTTTCTAAATCCTAACATTTATAAATAAAAATCACACCCTGTGTGAAGTGGGCGGTGTCTTGCTAGCTAATCACAATACTGAATGGAGTCAACCAATCATGTACAAAAGATAAATACATTTATTGAAACACTCTTTATGATGGACGAAACCATAACGTGAAAAAAACCAAATTTTGTTTTTTTTCACGTTATGGTTTCTTATATAGGGCTATGCACATGTGTCATGTGACACTGGCCAATCACAGTCCTGAATAGACTGTGATTGGCCAATCACAGCGCAGGATAATTCTACAAATTTCCTGGGCCCAGATCACAGCGCAGGAAAATGTACATTTTTCCAAATCTCACTTATAGGGGCGGTTTCACCGCCCAAAAATATATAAAATATTTTTTTCACGATGTTTAAAAAAAATAGCAGATCTACAAGCTCATGGCGTGGCACTCGGTGCCGTGCCATGAGCTTGTAGATCTGCTATTTTTTTATCTTGAAAATGTGTGCAAATCTTTGAATATATATATAATATATATATATATAATATAAGCCTGCAATGATACATGTATTCGTATTGAACCGTTCGATACGAGGGTCTGGGTTCTGTACGCGCTACGAACCAAACAATATCATATACTTTTTTTAATCAACGTCAGACGATGCGCTCTGTGCTCAACCTTACTAGTCTCAATAGATCTGAGCTCAACTATGCAACCTAGACCAACCTAGAGTTGCCTGCTCCTCCTCCCCCCCGCTCCCCCCACACAGATTAAACCAAAAAAAAGTCACGGCGAAAGAGAAGACACGCTGAATGCTACGCTAAGTTAACCCGTTGCAATAATTCCTAATGCCACAGAGAGACCAGAAATAGAAGACCCTCCACCATCTTTTTAACAGATCTGGCGTTTGGAGCCTCATTGGTTTTCCAGTTAATTATGACCGGGATGTTGCTCTGACTACAGACGCCTGGACGTCAAGAGCTACACAGAGCTACTTGACTGTAACTGTGCACCATGGAACAGTGGTTCTCAAACCTTTTCATATCAGGAACCCTCAAATTAATATGTATTTGGCAGTGGACCCCCATCTGGAAATATTTTGTGCTAGAGACATGCACAATGTTTGTTGTTAGAATGTTTAAAAAAATATTCAAACATTTTCAAATTGGTTAGATTTTTGGAAAATAGCAGATCTACAAGCTGAGCTTTTAGATTGGTTATTTTATATTCTATAGGGTTAAAATGGTTAAACTGATTTTGATGCCATATTAGCTAATCTTTCTGGGGAACCCCTGGAACCCCCTCAAGGACCCCCTGCCTTAGAATATGGGTATTGTTCAATGTTAAAACAAAATGATGAATAAAGTACACATTTTGGGAAAAAAATCTATCTTTTTTTGTAATCGAACCGTGACACCAAAATATTGAACATGTTTAACTCAAATCTTTGCTTCTGGGGGTCCCTGAACATATTTTGAGACGGGGGTCCATGGCCAAATACATGGGTAGGTCCATTCTATTAGGTTAGATTGGGGTAGGCAGGAGGTTGAGAAACAGTGCAGTGAGGTTGTTGAACGTTACAAAAGAGGAAAAGTACAGAAGCACCCTTCAGAGACAATGTGATTTGTGTGTGTGAGAGAGAGAGAGAGAGTATAGAAGAGAGAGAGGGAGAGAGAGAGTATAGAAGGGAGAGAGAGAGAGAGACTAGACAGTTATGTGCCCTGGGCAGCACCTCGTGTTGTTACGCAACCTGGGACCTAAAACACTAGAGTTTGTGTGTAGATGCAGCGTTGTGTTAAATTGTCTGTCGTCGTCCATGGCAACAGATGAAAGCGCGTGAGTGTCCTCTGGCTGATGAGATTATGGGGGAGTGACACGAGACTGTTTACTGAGCTGTCTGTCTGTCTGTCTGTCTGTCTGTCTGTCTGTCTGTCTGTCTGTCTGTCTGTCTGTCTGTCTGTCTGTCTGTCAGACAGACAGACAGACAGGGAAGTCCTCCTAGGATGAACACTAGAGGATGTCATGACTTACTTAACACTTTATAAAACAGGGTACAGCCAGTGCCAGCGTTTTTGACCCTTTTATTGGTGATCTTTTTAGAGCTGTAGAAGAGCCACAACGAGGACCCTGATGTAAACAAAGGGTCTCTGGGCGATGGCCAAGGGTCCCGTCTAACCACTGGAACAATAACATTTCTAACGCGATCCACCATTGCAGAGAGATCGCCCGTCGTCTAAAATGCCTGGTTTTGAGCACTGTAAAAACATATGGAGATATGGAGCTTTTTCCTCAAGATCCCATCATTGGGGGGGATGCACGTCTGTTTTTTTGGGGATGACGCCACATCCCTCCATTCCCTTTTTAAAGGGTCCTAGGATCATTCCTAAGTTGCGTTAGAGAGCCATCTAGTGGAAAAAATAAATACATTAACCCATTAAAGGGATACTTCACTTTCGGGCCGGGGAAACATTTAAAAAATATATTAAAAATAAATGAAAAAAGTTATGGAAAATTCATGGCCCCCTCACGCATTAGAGTGTCCTACTAATGCGTGAGGGGGCCATGAACTTTCCATAACTTTTTTCATTTATTTTTAATATATTTTTTAAATGTCTCCCCGGCCCTAAAGTGAAGTATCCCTTTAAGACCTGGAACGCATCTGTGTCACTTTTTGATTTGAGCTAAAAAGCATTATTTTACACTTTGGCTATTCAAAAATAGCAGATCTACAAGCTCATAGCGCGGCACCGAGTGCCGCACTATGAGCTTGTAGATCTGCATTTTTATTATTTATTTATTTTTATCGTGAAAATATGTGCAAATCTTTGAATATCTATTGTTTTAAAGCGAACATTTTAACTCAAATCTTTGCTTCTGGAGGGTCCCCTCAGAAAACTGTTAGGATTTAGGAGACATAGAATCGGCTTCAGGTCTCAATGGGTTAATGTATTAAAAATAATAACAAATAAAGAAATCTGCCAAAAGAATGTGAAAGGGCCGAACAAGCAGCTGAGCACTGTGCTCACATTCCTACCAGAGGAAACGCCACGTGTTTGGATTCCTGAGCTGCTTGACATGTGGCCCTGGGCTGTGAGATCTGGTACATGTGGCCCTGGGCTGTGAGATCTGGTACATGTGGCCCTGAGCTGTGAGATCTGGTACATGTGGCCCTGGGCTGTGAGATCTGATAAATGTGGCCCTGGGCTGTGAGATCTGATAAATGTGGCCCTGGGCTGTGAGATCTGGTACATGTGGCCCTGGGCTGTGAGATCTGGTACATGTGGCCCTGGGCTGTGAGATCTGGTACATGTGGTCTCTTGATTAGGCAATTCAACCCTTTTTTTCTTTTTTAACCAAATGGACTCTTTGAGTTACGGTGGTCCTTAAAATGAACCCATTCAAGCCGGGAAAGCATTTGTGTCATTTTAGATTTCTTTGGCCATTCAAAAATAGCAGATCTACAAGCTCATAGAGCGGCACCGAACGTGCCGCGCTATGAGCTTGTAGATCTGCTATTTTTGAAAAGTCTTGAAAATGTGTGCAAGCGAACATTTGTGACTCAAATCTTCTCATACAAGAATTGTAAAATCTTTCAAAAACATTCCACATTTTTCAAATGTTTTCAAGATTTTGGTTGAAAATAGCAGATCTACAAGCTCACAACGCATCGCACCCGATCTGCTATTTTCAAGCAACTCATTTATATAGGTATAAAGTGGTTCAACTGATCTTGATCTCGCAGAATCTGGCAACACAGCAGCGTGCCATTAACATTCCTGTTCTGTGTGTGTGTGTGTGTGTGTGTGTGTTCATTGTGCTGATGGGAGCCGTGTGTGTGCGTGTGCATAGAATGTGTGTGTTCATTGTGTATAATTCACACACTCCAGCAGGGTTTATTATTAACCCCTCGCTGTTCCATTCCATCCAAAACAAACTGAGAAAATATTAAAACTCCTTTTTCAAATTATTCCAAACCCTAAACATGTATACCCTAAATATGTATACTCTAAACATGTATAACCATAACATGTATAACCTTAACATGTATAACCTAAACATGTATACCCTAAACATGTATACCCTAAACATGTATACCGTAAACATGTATAACCTAAACATGTATAACCTAAACATGTATACCCTAAACATGTATACCCTAAACATGTATAACCTAAACATGTATACCCTAAACATGTATAACCTAAACATGTATAACCTAAACATGTATAACCTAAACATGTATAACCTAAACATGTATAACCTAAACATGTATACCCTTAACATGTATACCCTAAACATGTATAACCTAAACATGTATACCCTAAACATGTATAACCTTAACATGTATACCCTAAACATGTATAACCTTAACATGTATAACCTTAACATGTATACCCTAAACATGTAT
>NC_137608.1:56125339-56307839 GCF_963280865.1 Gymnoscopelus braueri | reverse complement strand
CATCGCAGTTCCCGCCCACTTCCTGGTTTTTCCTGGTGACCATAAAACGTTTTTTTCTGTGATTTATTTTATTTTATATTTAATGATATGATATACTATATTTAATAAATACCCTCTGTTTTGCAGTTTTCAAAAAAGTTTTTTCACAGAATCAAACGTTTTATGGTCATGATTCACCAGGACGGCTTGATTCGAGGCTTAAATTAATTGATATAAATATCTTTGGATAATGCATTGAGTTTTTTCTTCCGGCACCCGGAAGGGGCGGGAACTGCGATGCTCTATAAAGGTGACTCTCCACCAAACAGACTACAACAGACTGGTAGTTGGCATTTGACAAGCAGTCAGCTGATGCACACATTGTTGCGCTAAAGCCTTCACTGGCCTGCAAGATCTTGCCATTGTTGCCAGGTCTGCTACTTTGGTAAGCGACTTTGGGCTTGTTTTCCTGTAAAGTTGCTTGTAAATATTCATAGTTGCAGGTTGCTTTTGTTTGGGCTTGTTTCTGAAGTGTAGTTGCTTATTTGGGCTTGCTATCAAGATTCTTAATAGGGCTCAAGTGGTGGAACTGGTCACTTCTTTTGGGCTTGTTTTCATAGACCTAGTCGCTTCTTTCACTCACGGAATCTGGCAACACCAGAGCTTTTTTCACTCACACCAAAACTAAACACACACACACACTCAGCATGTTTAGCACAAGTCTAGTCGGGACCGACCGAGCAAGTTGGGTTTCTCATCGTCGTGTCGATAGAGGTCCTGACCCGACGGAACCACCCTATCCGACAACAATTTGTCGGCAGCAGATGCTTTTCTTACCTTTTTCAAGTCGTCACAGAATATTTATCTCCATTATGATCGATCCCCTGATGGGTGCTAATCACTGAGGGTTATACTGTGTGGTTTCACTAATGTCAACGAGGTCATCGCGACCTCGTTGACATTAATTGTCTGCCTTTGAAAATAACATGTCTGGACCAAAAATACATAGTCAAAAAGTTCACAGGAGCCGAGATACAGCCTTTTAAAGTAATAAGTTAAACAAGAGGTGAATGGAGCAGCAAATCCTCGGATCACGATATCTTGGGTTCTGTGTGAGGAAAACGAAAAATGTTAATTACGTTTTTTACGTTCTAGGACAGGGGTTCCCAAAGTTGGGGTCGCGACCCCACTTGGGGTCGCGGGAGACTGACGGTGGGGTCGCGAAATTATTTTGGGTCATTACATTTTTATTTTTTTATTTTTTTTATTCAACAGAATGGATGAAATACAACCTAAAATGATTACAAATAGTACATTTTACCATTTTAATACATTTCAAATGCGCACCGATCGTGCAAGTTTATGTGCATAAATTACCTCCAGGTTTAGGTGGGGTCGCGAGTCAATGGCCGCCTTAGTTTGGGGTCGCGGGCTGAAAAGTTTGGGAACCCATGTTCTAGGCAATGAATGAGTGAATTGACAACAATCCTGTGAGTTGGGAGCACAACGCTACTGTATCAAAGAGCTGTCCAGAGCTGTCCAGTAGTCTCTGGTGCAAGACTAAATGAATAACAGTAAAGAGAAAAGACCTAAATGTTGTGTACCTGATAATTGCACAGACAACTTTTTATCAGAGCTCTTATGGGACTCTTATTTTTTATTATTATTCAACTGCTACACCTCTGACCAATCAAAATGTTAGGCCAGGGGTCTTCAACAGGGGGGTCGGCCAAATCTATGTGAGATGGAACATTTTCCCTCTCTTTTTTTTTTTTACACTAACCACTTGAACCCCGAGCGTCCCTATTCTTCTCTAACGGAGAAGTTCTTTTCTGAGGAGAACTTTAGCCAAAAATAGCCGATCTACAAGCTCACAACGCCTCGCGCTGCGAGGCGTTGTGAGCTTGTAGATCGGATATTTTTGGCAAAGAGGTGTTTGGTGTAGAGGGAAAAAAGAGCAGACCAAGTAAACAAAAAAAGTTGAATCTGAAACACAATTTTATACAATATAGAGTAGGGGGTCCCTGCTTCATCTCTCTCTCTCAGCTAGGGGGTCCTTGGCCGGAAAAAGTTGAAGACCCCTGGTGTAGAGGCTAAAAAAACACCAAGTACAGACTACAGAGCCCAATGTCAAGTTTGACCAAGTATTGAGGGTTTATAAGTGGTTAAATGTCTGTAAAATGCACATCAAGCCATCCATCCCATCCAACTCCTGTTGAAGATGAGTGAGCCAGATGTTCTGTTATATTAATCTGACCTCAGACATGTGGCCGCTGCTCCGGATCAGTCGGCTCTCTGAAATGAGTCGTCCTTGTAGATCGGCTATTTTTGGCAAAGAGGTTTGGTGTAGAGGGGAAAAAAGTATTGACAATTCAAGTGGTTAAATGTCTGAAAATACACATTACAAGGGGCACGGTGGCGCAGTCGGTAGCGCTGTCGCCTCACAGCTAGAAGGTCCTGGGTTCGATTCCCGCCGGGGACGCTGGGGGCGTGTCTTCTCCTCCGCGTCATCAGCGCCCATACCCTAGGTGGGGTTGGTGAAAGGGTCTACTCTGTGTGGAGTTTGCATGTTCTCCCTGTGTCTCCTAGGGTAGTTAATACCCTCACAAAAACATGCAGTAATCCTGGTCGCTATACCGCCTCCCCCTGGTCAGCCAGGGCGCCTGATGGAGGGGAAGGGAACTGGTTGGAATAACGTGTTCCTTCCACGCGCTACGTCCAACCAGGGAAACTCCCCCCTGTCGGGTGACAAGAAGGTCAGTTGGCTCTCATGCCTGAAGGAAGCATGAGCTCGGCCCTGGCCTCCCTACTGTGGGGGACTGGTGTAGTGCTGGTGTAGGGCTGGTGTAGTGCCCAGGATCACTTAGGAAATTGGCACCGGGTGAAAAAAATGGGTTACAAAAATCGCGGGATACAATTTTTTGAAAAAAGAAAATACACATTAATCCAACATGCATTGATGATAGTGCTGTCAAAGTCTATGGAACTGTCTTAAGAATGTATGATTTAAAAAAAATGCAATACAATTTATACCATATGTAGTGGGGGGTCCCTGCTTCATCTCTCTCTCAGCTAAGGGGTCCCTGCTTCATCTCTCTGTCAGCTAAGGGGTCCCTGCTTCATCTCTCTATCAGCTAAGGGGTCCTTGGCCTGTTCTAAAGTATTGCCTGGAACGGCTATTCTTTTTCTTTTTATTATTCACTAAAACCATGACCAGCTCATCATCACTTGAGGTTGTTAGACTCCATTGTTTCTCCATGGCGTGAAAAAAAAAACGCGCCACAGATAACTTTATTGACGTTATGAATTGTATACGCATATACGTGTCATGCTACATGTGTTTAGAAGGCAGACGCATCACAATGCGCCGGCCAAATAATTAGCATTTTCGGGTTGTTTATTTTATTTGTGTTGCGTCGCCCCCGACGTGTAAAGACCTTTAGACTCAGAGCAATAACCCACCTCATCTCCCACACTCCCTCTTCTCCAGTCAGAGTGAGGAGTTTGAATGAATGTAGAATTATGTGCAGGATGTCATTAGTATATAGATGTGAGGAGACTTCATTTAACTGACTACTGTTTTTTGAATATTTAATTTCAAAAGAAAAAACCTCTCTCTCACACTGATGCCAGTGTTCCAGTTATCACCCCCCCCCCCCCCCCCCCGTGCCAGTTATCACCCTCCCCCCCCCGTGCCAGTTATCACCCTCCCCCCCCCCCTTGTGCCAGTTATCACCCTCCCCTGTGCCAGTTATCACCCTCCCCTGTGCCAGTTATCTCCCTCCCCTGTGCCAGTGGGTTCTCACCAGAAGTGTTTATTTAATGACGTCCTGAACTCCTACATGTTTGTAAAACCATGTTCATGTTGTTGCTAATGGATGTTTGTGATCCATTATTCACTTATAGGATGATTCTATCCACTCTGTGTTACATTAATTCAATCATCGAGGTGTGTGTGTGTGTGTGTGTGTGTGTGTGTGTGTGTGTGTGTGTGTGTGTGTGTGTGTGTGTGTGTGTGTGTGTGTGTGTGTGTGTGTGTGTGTGTGTGTGTGTGTGTGTGTGTGTGTGTGTGTGTGTGTGTGTGTGTGTCCGTGACCGTGACCGTGACCGTGACCTCAGGTCTCCTCCAACACATTAACACTGTTGTCTGAAAGCTCTGACCTGTAGTAACCTCACAGAGAGAGCCTAGCTCTGCTGCAGTACTGTTGATTTTGACAGATTATTTTTTATTTATTTTTAGTCTTTTGAATAAAATTCCATTTAATTTTATTCATCTGAAATGTTTCAGTGTTAGTCTAGTTTTAGTCGACTAAGTATCATGAGATTATAGTCGACTAAATCTACAGTTGATTGAGTCGACTAAAATGTATTTAGTCCGTGCCTTGATGGGGTCATAATGGATGATTTTACACTTGGTTGCATGCTGAAAATAGCCGATTTGCGCTCTGAAAATAGCAGATCTACAAGCTCACAACGCGTCGCGAGCTTGTAGATCTGCTATTTTCAGAACGCAACACCCGAGCACAACCAAACATAAAATGACTTGTCTTTTAGTTCTACTGGATCTCTTCTCCACTAGATCCCTCACTGACATTTTAGTCTAGTTTTTATTTGTTGACGAAATTGTCAATATATTTAGTCTTAGTTTTAGTCATCATAGCTTAGATTTTTATTTACATTTTATTCAGTTTTGGTCAGTGTAAAAAGGTAGTCGACCAACATCTTACGTCATAGTTCTAGTCGAGGAAATCAACAGTGCAGTGCAGCCTGCATCTCTCACATCATCATCAGTCCAGTGGAAAAACCTTGTATTTACAAAACTGTTATTATTCAGGAATAAATACAGAACCATGTGGATCCAATGTAGATATTATTTAGTCACAAAGCTCGTGTTAATACTTTTACTTGTTGTACTGGCTATTTGTCAACAACAATAAAAACTCAAAAGCCTCTGAGGCACCAGTCAGTGAGTCTTACTCAGATCAGGGAACGAGTCCATTGTCTGGTCAGGCAGTGGATTTTAGTGGCATTTATTCAGCTCTCCAGAAGAACAATACAGCAAAAAGACGGAACAATGTTTGCTTGAATCCCCATCATCAAATAAAAATGAAAAACAGCGTTTTGCATTTGACTCTGTGGGGAGTGATTAAATAGACCGACGATGATTGGAAACCGGCGTTTGGTCTCTACCCTCAGCCCTCCTCTTCCGGTGGTGCGACTATGTTTTCATTCCCACTAACACCATTTCTCCCAAAGAACATGGATGGTTGTGGTTATAAGCCCACTTGTTTCTATGATGGAGGAGCAAGTTAAAATGTTACTAACTTTACGTGGTTTTGTCGGCTCCGAGGACGCTATTGTTAAATGAGTTTTGTGTTTGTTTCCAGTGGGAAGCGAACGCACACATGTAAATCCCGCCCACTACATTTGATTGGGTAAAGCGCGGCTTGCTTCCTGATCTGAAGGCACGCCCACTTGTAGGCCAAGGCTCACACGTTCTGAATGGGGCTCCCGAATCTGTTGTTGAGAGATGAGCTTGAATCTGACCCTCATGCTGGTAAAAACCCACTGACTGCTGCTGTGCTCTCATTGGTTAAATAAACACACCTGTGATCGCAAATTGTCCAACACCTTCAAAATAAAAGCATGTGGCTGCAACACAAATTGACTGAAATATTATGACTAATGAAACTAATTGTGCAAAACTAAATGACAATTAAATACATTAAATAAATGTGAACAGAATACACAATACTGAATAGCTCCCACACTTTTCATCGGCTCAATATTTATAAAACACCACAGACAGCAATATTAGCAGACAAGCTCACGAAGTGTTGCAATGCGACGTGTTGTGAGCTTGTAGATCGGCTATTTTTTTGCTACTTTTACGTGACACTATAGAATGATGAAAGCTGAAGATACCAGGCTTAGTGAATACAGTGCAGTGTAGGAGCCAACCTAACCCCATATTATCTTGGAGATGGATTCCTTTAACACATTAAAACCGGGAATGCATCGCTGTCATTTTTCAGATTTATTTGGATATTCAAAAATAGCAGATCTACAAGCTCATAGTGCTGCGCTATGAGCTTGTAGATCTGCTATTTTTGGAAAAATCTTGCATATATATTTGTAAAGGGACTACAGCATGAATTTGAACTTTTTCTTCTTTTTTGTGTGTTTTTGGTCTCCCCTACCTCTCTTCTATCCCCAAAAATACCCCAGTTTGAACACTCAGGCTTTCACAGCAAATCTGGGGTTTTCTGTAAATTGGTCTCAAAACAGACCTAACTGATTTGGCCCCGAAAGTGACGTCACGTTTGGTACAATCCCTCCCGCTTTTTCAGTTCCAACATAGGAAAAAAAAAAGAAAAAAAAAAAAAAAAAAAAATATATATATATATATATATATATATATATATATATATATATATATATATATATATATATATATATATTTATATATATTTATATATTTACCTTTTCCACACAGAACCAGGAGATAACATGCATACAAACTGGCTCAATAGCGCCCCGTGCCAAACAGGACAATGTGGTATTGCAGGTGAAAGTGCTTTATAAGCCAGAGAGAAGTTAGTTGGAATGAGTATATCTGAGGCTTGATTTAGGCTCAAACCTTTTGAAATACGTTTGAGGGACATAAACAATATGATATTAATTTTTTATTTATTTATTTTTAATTCATGGTGTAGATCCTTTAAAGCAACCATTTGTAACTCAAATCTTTGCTTCTGGAGGTTACCCTGGAACAACACATTTTACAAATGTTCGCTTGAATAAATATATATTCAACGATTTGCGCATATTTTCACGATTTTTCAAAAAATAGCAGATCTACAAGTTCGTAGTGCAGCACTCTGTGCCACGCTATGAGATTGTAGATCTGCTATTTTTTTTATATCCCAAAGAATAAATTAATGGTTATTATAGCTAAAAACATAAAATGACACAGTATGTGTTCTTAATGGGTCTTAATGAGTTAATAAAGGGTTTAGAATGTGGTTCATCTCAGTGGCCTCGTGGTTCAAGGTTGTACACATCTGGTGTACAGGTACATAAGAGTTAAACTTATTTTGGTTCGGCTTCCTTCAGACAATGCAGCAGCATAAGTAATAACAATAGAATAAATAAAAAAAAGTACAAAAAGTAATAACAATAGAATAAAGAAAAACGTAAAAAGATTTAAAGAAAGGGAGCAAAAAGAATGAAAAGAGCATCATCAAATCAAATGTACATGTGCATAAAAATAAAGGAGAAAAAAAACACTTGGTATGTTGCATACACCACCAGCATTATTCTTCAGTGGCTGTCACCTAACTTTGTGTAAACAACTTCACAGTATATTCTATATACATGCAGATAAATACAGCAGGAGCAGCAGGTGCAGTTCAGGCATAGTAGTGCATAGAAGGGATGGATGGTTGCGGGGGCAGCTTAGGACTTCCCTTTTCCTTGGTTCGTTCTGGTTCTTGTCAGATCGTTCATGTACCTGATAGTACGTGGAAAGAAGCTTTTTGGCAGTCTATAGACCCCTTAACACATTGAGTGCCATAAACGGTCCGGACCGTTTTTGGCTCATTTAATTTTTATACGTGGGGCCCACGTGGGGGCGCTCTAACGAAATTTGGGATCATCCAAGGAGTCTCTGAGAAGGAGAGGCCGGATGTGGATCCATGTCAAAAATCCTTCCGGTCGGCCGCTCCAATGTTAACTCCTTGACTAAAAGCTTAATATCTCCTTTTCTTTTTAACGTGGTGGAAGCGAGCCGTTTTCGATCGGCGGTCACTCTGCAATGGAGGATCGCGTTAGAAATAATATTGTTCCAGGCGTTAGTCGGGACCCTCCGCCGTCTCGCACGCACGCTTTGTTTACATGCACTTCATCGTCGGGGCTTCTACAGCACGAAACGTATCAACGTAAGTGGATGGAAGATATGCAAGCACTGATCGTACCCTATTTTAACCCATTAAGACCTGGAACTGTGTCATTTTTAGATTTGAGCTAAAAAGCATTATTTTACACTTTGGCTATTCAAAAATAGCAGATATACAAGCTCGTAGCGCGGCACCGAGTGCCGCGCTACGAGCTTGTAGATCTGCTATTTTTGAAAAATCGTGAAAATGTGTGCAAATCTTTGAATATATATATTTTTAAAGCGAACATTTTTAACTCAAATCTTTGCTTCTGGGGGTCCCTGGAACAAGATATTTTGATGGGGGTCCGCGGCCAAATACATATAGTTTTGGGGGTCCTTGACATGAAAAAGAATGAGCACCACTGATATAGAAACATACGTTTTTCAGAATACTGTTGAGATTTAGGAGACATGTAGAATCGACTTCAGGTCTCAATGGGTTAATAAACGTCTGGCACACAATGTGTTAACAGACGACGTCACACTGATAAGGACCAGTATACGTGCAACCAGTATGCGCGGAATGAAACCCATTCTGTCAGGTCTCGCTAGGACGCGCCTCACTAGCCAACACACAAGAGGGGGGTGAGGTTAGAGGTTAGAGGGGGTTGGGGTTAGAGGTTAGAGGGGGTTGGGGTGTGCTGAAACCAGCGCACCCTGAAACAACAGGTTGAGAATTGCGTGAAAAAATCCCCTGTGCGTCCAGTCTCAATGTTGGTAAACACATAATTGGTCTATTGCTGCTAGTAGCTTTGAGACGGCGTAGGCCTTTTCCATGCGGCAACATCTCCAACAGTCTGTGGTTGGGACGGCTTCGATCTTTGATGATTCCTGGTGCTTTGCTGTGGTCAGAGGGTCTGCCCTGAGACTGGGAGGGTTGGGGGTTCGATTGCCCCGGCCTGGTCATACCAAAGACTGTTAAAAATGGGACCAAATGGCTCCCTGCTTGGCATCAAGGGTTGGATCCAGAGTTTCATCCGTAATAGTTTTTTTGGACGATAGTGTGTGTGTGTGTGTGTGTGTGTGTGTGTGTGTGTGTGTGTGTGTGTGTGTGCGTGCGCTGCCAGCCACTGTTTAGAATGGCACACACAAATAATTATTCATCTTTATTGTTAGTTAGAACATGCCTAAAATTATAAGGTAATTGCTAAATAAGTGCCATAATCCGATTAAACGTTTAAATATTCGCCCAATTATTTGATTATGGAAATAATCGTTAGTTGCTGCACCCAACCCATAAACCTAATTCCTAAATGCCTAACCCTAACCCCAACCCTAACCCTAAAGGCCTAACCCTAACCCCAACCTTGAACCTTTACTAATTGTAACTCTAACAGAAAAAAACGGCTTCAAATGCAAAAAAGAAAAACTTTAATGGGAATACATGTTTCTTTAGTAGGTTGTGAAAAAGACTTGTTTTTCATAGGGATGTCCAATTTTCCGATATTTTCCAACTCTTAATTTCCGATTCCGGTATCTACCGATATATATGTGTGGGCTTTTATCACCAAAACTAATCAGGTAACAACATCACGTTGTGGAATTAACACATTATGCCTCATTTTACTGAAACCATACCATACTGTACTGAGATTTACCTCCTTGGTCTACCGGCCGTGTGCAAAAGATGCTTTTCTCTGATTGGTCCAGTGGTTTGCGAGACTAGCCCCAGACACACACACACACAATGAGCATTGAGAGGAGGTGTGTGTGTGTGTGTGTGTGTGTGTGTGTGTGTGTGTGTGTGTGTGTGTGTGTGTGTGTGTGTGTGTGTGTGTGTGTGTGTGTGTGTGTGTGTGTGTGTGTGTGTGTGTGTGTGTGTGTGTGTGTGTGTGTGTGTGTGTGTGTGTGTTCCACTGGCAGCCACAGTCTCCACGGCGCTGCCTGGCGTCTCGTCTCCTCCATCCATCCAGCCTCTTCCTCTGTCTCTGTGTGGATGTATTTTTTATAGTTATAATGGAGAGGAGAGCTGATTGGCTGAACCCCGAAAGCGTGGTTCTACTCCTCTTCTCTGCCACGCCCTCCTCCTCTCCTCCTCTCCTCCGGACAGCCAGGAGGTGAAACAGGAGTAGTGGATTTTAAAACTGGGAGGAGGAGTAGTGGTGGGAGAGTACTGAGAGTACTGTGAGTACTGGGAGCACCGTGGTTCCACCGTGGTTCCACGATGCTGGAAACCGACCACTGCAGCCCCGCCCTGATCTGCTTTGGCTGCTGGAATGGCACAATGGTGGGCTAATAGCATGTTAGCACGGTGAGCTAATAGCATGTTAGCACGGTGAGCTAATAACTATTTAGCACGGTGAGCTAATAACATGTTAGCACGTTGAGCTAATAGCATGTTAGCAGGGTAGGCTAATAGCATGTTAGCACGGTAGGCTAATAACATGTTAGTACGGTGAGCTAATAACTATTTAGCACGGTGGGCTAATAGCATGTTAGCACGGTAGGCTAATGGCATGTTAGCACGTGTGCTAATTGCATGTTAGCACGTGTGCTAATAGCATGTTAGCACGGTGTGCTAATAGCATGTTAGCACGGTGTGCTAATAGCATGTTAGCACGGTGGACTAATAGAAGGTACAGTCAGGCCATTGGCCAGGCAGGCGCCATTGACGCGCATGGGAGGCAAACTGGAGCCGGAAGTTCGATGGAATACATTGGAGTCAATGAGAGGTGGCTGAACCAGCTTATGAACAAACACTTTCTGAACGATTGTGTCCTTTGTCATATAATCGGTTCAAGAATGTAAAATAAGACATATCACAGGTTGTTTAGTGATAACTGGTTTTTCGATGTGCACACTACGTAGTTTGATTGAGGCATCTAAACAGCGCCATGTATTGTTTCTGGCTCGGCAGAATCGTACGCTGTGCTCTTTAGATACCTCGATAGAATTATACAGTGTGCACATCGAAAAGCAACACAACAGAAAACAATGTGTGATATGTCTTTTATTTTCCTCGACAGAGTATTTAATAAAGGTTGCAGTCGTTTGTTCATTGTCCACCTGGCTCTCATTGACGACGATGTATTCCGTCGACTTCCAGCTGCAGTTTGCCTCCCAGTGCGACCAATCTGCTTGACAGTGCATTTATTTAGATCATGCAAATGTGTATGTGCACGCTTTGCTTTTCTGTTTCTGTCTGTTTTCAATCAATGCTGTGCTTTAGTATTAGCTTTAGCATTGTACCTCGCTATGCTATAGTGTTAGCTTTAGCATTGTAGCTTGCTGTGCTGTAGTATTAGCTTTAGCTGTGTACCTTGCTATGTTTTAGTGTTAGCTTTAGCATTGTACCTCGCTATGCTGTAGTATTAGCTTTAGCATTGTAGCTTGCTAAGCTGTAGCGTTAGCTTTAGCTTTGTACCTTGCTTTGCTTTAGTGTTAGAGTTAGCTTTGTACCTTGCTGTGCTGCTGTGGTGCTAGCTTTAGCATTGTACCTTGCTGTGCTGCTGTGGTGCTAGCTTTAGCATTGTACCTTGCTGTGCTGCTGTGGTGCTAGCTTATAGTGTACCTTGCTAGCAGCAGTATTAGCTTTAGCATTATAGCTTGTTATGCTGTAGCGTTAGCTTTAGCATTGTACCTCGCTGTGGTGCTAGCTTTATTGTGTTCGTATAGACACTGGACAAGCCGGATGCACCACGGTGGATCTGAACACCCAGACTCAGTGGTGGTGGGCAGGTACTTTACCACTGCGCCACCATACTGCTACTAGAGCTCTCAACGGGGCCTGAAAATTAAGGCCCGAAAAAATTAAGGCAAAGTTTTTTAGGCCTGAAAACCAGAGAAGGTGTCATTATGTGGTTAATGTCCTCAAAGTCACGCATCGAACAAGCTTCGAACTGAGCAGATTGGACCTTCTGTTCCAGAGATAACGGCCAAAACGGCCACTTTCGCCGGTTTTCGATCACGTTTTTTTATAATTTTTATCCCTCGATTTTGTAACCCTTTTTTCACCCGGTGCCTTCTTATCACCTGACCTTCTTATCACCTGACAGGGCGGGAATTTTTCCGGTATGACGTAGCGTGTGGAAGGAACACGTTATCCCAACCAGTTCCTTTCCCCTCCATCAGGCGCCCCGGCTGACCAGGGGGAGGCAGTATAGAGACCAGGATTACTACATGTTTTTGTGAGGGTACCACTACCTACCCTAGGAGACATGGGGAGAACGTGCAAACTCCACACAGAGTTGGCCCTTTCGATCGCATATTTTTGATTAAGTTTTGGCCATTGTCGCCCATTTTCTTTAATAACACGGGCTAGGAAGGTCGGATGACGACAAGCTAGATACCTGAGTAAAGTTCACTTTGAGTTGCATCCAACACCAACGTGGTTCAGACTGTAGCTGATGTGTTGGTTTTTTGCACACAATACATTTCACCTTCCTTTTACTTGTAATTGGTATTGTTGACAATAAAGTTGAACCTTGATTTACATGGTTGCTGTCGGGCAGAAACCTCTTGTTTAACAGTTTAATACTTGTTAGCTCTTTCACTGCCACACTTATTTCAGACTGTGTCGTCCCAGTGCAAGGAAAAAGGTGTATTTTTCCTCCCTTTTGTTTTTTAACATTGAAGTGAATGGAGCAGCATTTTTTTGGATAGCGTTATCTCCTACTTCCTTTGAGATAAACAAAAAAAAAAAGACAGAAAAAAAAATTTATAAAAAAGAAAATATATTTAAAAAAAAAACGATTTTTATTTTTTTTATATTCGTCATTTCCGTCCGTGGCCATGATAGCCATAGAGCCATCGGACGGGAATTCCCGTTTTTGGCAGTTAAAGAGTTAGTAAATTAACGTCCTACTTTTGGCATACTACAGTGTCAGGCAAAAGTTGCACAATTAATAGTCGATATACAAGGTCACAACACGTCACGTTCTTCACATCACGTTGTGATGTGTTGTGAGCTTGTACATCAGCTATTTCTGAAATGATAATATGTGTGCGTCTGTATGGTTGTGCTGTCATAGTGAAATGATAGTATGTGTGTGTCTGTATGGTTGTGCTGTCATAGTGAAATGATAGTATTTGTGTGTCTGCATGGTTGTGCTGTCATAGTGAAATGATAGTATTTGTGTGTCTGTATGGTTGTGTTGTCATAGTGAAATGATAGTATTTGTGTGTCTGTATGGTTGTGTTGTCATAGTGAAATGATAGTATGTGTGTGTCTGTATGGTTGTGCTGTCATAGTGAAATGATAGTATTTGTGTGTCTGTATGGTTGTGTTGTCATAGTGAAATGATAGTATGTGTGTGTCTGTATGGTTGTGTTGTCATAGTGAAATGATAGTATGTGTGTGTCTGTATGGTTGTGTTGTCATAGTGAAATGATAGTATGTGTGTGTCTGTATGGTTGTGTTGTCATAGTGAAATGATAGTATGTGTGTGTCTGTATGGTTGTGTTGTCATAGTGAAATGATAGTATTTGTGTGTCTGTATGGTTGTGTTGTCATAGTGAAATGATAGTATGTGTGTGTCTGTATGGTTGTGCTGTCATAGTGAAATGATAGTATTTGTGTGTCTGTATGGTTGTGTTGTCATAGTGAAATGATAGTATGTGTGTGTCTGTATGGTTGTGTTGTCATAGTGAAATGATAGTATGTGTGTGTCTGTATGGTTGTGTTGTCATAGTGAAATGATAGTATGTGTGTCTGTGTGGTTGTGCTGTCATAGTGAAATGATAGTATGTGTGTCTGTATGGTTGTGCTGTCATAGTGAAATGATAGTATGTGTGTGTCTGTATGGTTGTGCTGTCATAGTGAAATGCTCATAGATGTGTTTTATCTTCCTTTTCATCATAGCACTTATCACCTTTTTGGGCCCCAAACCCCCCAACATAATCCTATTTGAACTGAAGCCCCTCCCCTCTGTGTTACACATGTGTTCATCCTGGAACTTTTTCTCTTTCACCAAAATCTAATCAAATCAGATTAAATCGTCCAGGTAAATAAAGACAGGGAATGTGATATGGTGAACAGCTTTTTTTAATCTTTCCTAATAAGCTACAACATCTATTGTCACATTCACTTAGTGTGTGTGTGTGTGTGTGTGTGTGTGTGTGTGTGTGTGTGTGTGTGTGTGTGTGTGTGTGTGTGTGTGTGTGATTACTCGGTTCCTTCTCGTTCCATCTTTCTTTCTTACTTTTGTCTCCAACCGAATTTTGAATGCAGTAAAATACATAAATGATAACTCTTTCTCTGTCTCTCTCTCTCTCTCTCAGGCAGAGTCAGGGTATGGCTCAGAGAGCAGTCTAAGACGTCATGGTTCCATGTTGTCTCTCACCTCAGCAGCCAGTGTCCTGTCTGCTACCTCTACTTCCTCCTTCAAGGTACACACACACACACACACACACACACACACACACACACACACACACACACACACACACACACACACACACACACACACACACACACACACACACACACACACACACAAACCTCCTCATTCAAGGTACAACAACTGGCAAAACATCTGCTGTAATAGGGATATACAGTATATATATATTATGTCACCAAAGTATAACTGACTAATAAGTTATGGAAGTTATAATATCCTGGTAGTGATGGCTCACAGCAGAGAAACTTCATGCTTGGAAATGAAAGTGATGAAAGTGAATGCTTTGGTGGTGCTGGCCTGGTAGTGATAGGGCTAGGATAGTCAGGAGCATGGCCCTGTGGAGTCTGTGGGAAGGCAGTACCATCTCATTCTGTCCAGTGTGAGGGCTGTGTCAGAAATGGGAGATGCAGTGGAGGAAAAGGCAGCCTGCAAGCAGCAAGCCAAACATTCCAGTGTAAGCGGTGCAGGGGAGACTTCCCACAGGCAGCAAGAGGAACTTGTAGTAGACGGGGAGACGTATGCGTTGGTGTTGATTTCGTCGACTAAAACTATGACAAAAAATGTTGGTTGACTTTTTCACTGACGAAAACTAAATATAAACTAAGCTATGATGACTAAAACTAAGACTAAATATGTTGACAATTTCGTCAACAAATAAAAACTAGAGTAAAATGTTAGTGAGGATCTAGTGGAGAAGAGATCCAGTAGAACTAAAAGACAAGTCATTTTATGTTTGGTTGCGCTCGGGTGTTGCGCTCTGAAAATAGCAGATCTACAAGCTCACAACGCGTTGCAGCGCGACACGTTGTGAGCTTGTACATGTGCTATTTTCAGCATGCAACCAAATGTAAAATCAGCCACATTTTAGTGGACTAAATCGACTGTAGATTTAGTGGACTAAATCGACTGGACCTAGTGGTGACCACAAGGGTGAGAAGTGGATGGAAGAAGTTCAGGGAACTCATGCCCTTCCTAACATTACATTACATTACAGTCATTTAGCAGATGCTTTTATCCAAAGCGACTTACAATAAGTGCATTCAACATAGGTAGGCAAGAACACTACTAATCACCAGAAGTCCTAAGTGCATTCTCTTCTAAAACAAACAACTAAGAGTATACCTAGCGCTAAGGTAAAAGTGCAACATATCAGCTACCTACTTTCTTAAACAGATGAGACAAAATAGGAAAATCAAATGAGCAGGAGCTAAAACAAATAAGTGTATCGACTAAACAAGATCCAATAAAACAATAAAACAAGAGTTTGTACAACTAGTTAACAACAAGTAGGCAAGGCTAAGAGGAAGGGTAGTGTTTCCTGAAGAGGTGGGTTTTCAGCCTGCGGTGAAAGATGGGCAGTGACTCTGCTCTCCTGACATCAGTGGGGAGTTCATTCCACCACTGTGGGGCCAGAACAGAAATAAAAAGTGACCGTGTAGATCGGCCAGAACATTCAAGGCCCCATCCCTGAAGATGAAAGGGCAAGGCGTATGGAAGAGAGACATGGGCCCTGAGGGTGGAGCATGAAGAGAAGCTGAACAGAGCAGAGAAGGATGTGTGGTGTGTCACTGGTGTGTCACTGAGGGAGAGAAAGACCAGTGCAGAGCTGAGACAGAAGATGGGAGTGGAGGCCATAGTGGACGTGGTGAGGAGAGGTAGACTGCCATGGTACGGACACATAGTAAGGAAGTGAAGAAAGTCATGTCCATTAACTTGGAGGGCACAAGACCCTCTGGCCGGCCTAAGAAGACCTGGCAGACGACCGTGTTAGCTGACATGAAGGCACTCTGCATCCATCATGAGATCATGAGCCATGGACCGTTACCGGTGGAAGAACACCATAGTGAGAACCCAGCGGTGCCTGGAAAGCGGACATTAAACAGATGATGATAATATGTTGTTCCGCTGAGCTTATAATGCATTATGACCAGCACTTATAATACTTCATCAACCTTGTTATAAGTTGTTATGCATGATTATAAACTGTCTGTGTGTAACTATGTGTAACTCTGTCTGCCTGTCTGTCTGTCTGTCTGTCTGTCTGTCTGTCTGTCTGTCTGTCTGTCTGTCTGTCTGTGTGTCTGTGTGTGTCTGTGTGTGTTTGTCTGTGTCTGTGTGTGTTTGTCTGTGTGTGTGTCTCTGTGTCTGTCTCTGTCTCTGTCTCTGTGTGTGTGTGTGTGTGTGTGTGTGTGTGTGTGTGTGTGTGTGTGTGTGTGTGTGTGTCAGAAGGGTCACAGCCTGCGTGAGAAGCTGGCAGAGATGGAGACGTTCAGAGACATCCTGTGCAGACAGGTGGACACGCTGCAGAAGTTCTTTGACACCTGTGCAGAGGACAACAAGGACGAGTTCCAAAGAGACACAGGTACTTATGATGATAACTAGAAAAAGTGTGTTTGGACAAAATCTGTAGGAGTATTATCAAAGAATCGGTACCCATTTCGGTACTTACAAATTGAGAAATAGCAGCGTAATACAAGAAAAATAAACATGAATAGGATACAATATGCATTTAATCAATGTATGGTTTTCATTACAAAGATGATCACAAGTAAACATGTAGGACTGGCTATTGCAGATATAAATGATTCATTATCAAAGACGCTCACGAGGTTAGACTGCATTACAGCAACATTGTGATTTACAACAGCAAACGTTAACAACTCAAATAATGTTCAAACAAGTGCAAACAAAAGTCCTCGTCCTTTACCATCCATTAGAGTCTACACCAGGGGTCTGGGACCCCTAGGGGGTCCTCAGAGTTACTACAGGGGGTCCGCCAAATCTTTGTGTGATTAGATTTTTTTCTTTTTACAACCACTTGAACCCTATAGCATCGCTTTTCTAAATATACCAATAAATGACTGACATCTTTAATCATTTTATACTTATTTTATTTATTTTTTAAATAGCGGAAACAGCTGTTAACCGCAATGGCACAACGTGCCAAAGTTTTTGAAAGAAAATGTAAAGAAAAAACGCTCAGAACCCAAGATATCATCATTTGAAGATTTGCTGCTCCATTCACTTCTTGTTTAACTTATTACTGAAAAAGGCTGTATCGCGGCTCCTGAGCACTTTTTTTTTACTATGTATTTTTGGCTGGCAAAATGTTTAAAAATAGCAAATCTACAAGCTCACAACGCGTCGCATCGCTTTTGGAAAAAAACATTCAGAACCCAAGATATCATCATTTGAAGATGTGCTGCTCCATTCACTTCTTGTTTAACTTATTATTGAAAAAGGCTGTATCTCGGCTCCTGAGCACTTTTTTTTAACTATGTATTTTTGGCTGGCACAGTTTTTTTTATTTCATTGGCACTGAATGAGTAACATGGAAATGATAATGACGATTACGCAAAAATAATATTATATTATATTATATTGCTATTATCTCAAATAATTGCGACTAGGCGTTTATGTAATGACTGACGGGCTGAGTCCAAGGTGCAGTCTCTACGTAGAGCTGAGATTGTGCACCGCAGCCGAGGAGCATTGGTTCTCAAAGTGGGGTCCGGGGACCCCCAGGGGTCCTTGGAGGGGTACCAGGGGGTCCCCAGCAAAATGCGAGTGCCGCACTATGAGCTTGTAGATCTGCTATTTTTGAAAACTTGTGCAAATCGTTGAATATATATATATTTTAAAGCGAACATTTGTAACTCAAATCTTTGCTTCTTTGGGGGGTCCCTGAAACAACATATTTTGAGATGGGGGTCCGCAGCCAAATACATATCATTCTGGGGGTCCTTGACATGAAGAAGTTTGAGAAACACTGACTTATAGAAGAGAAAAAAAGAAAGAAAAAAAAAATACTGTTATAAAAATAGCATCAGTGAATATTGGGATTTCTAAATGTTTCCTATAGATGTTTGTAGTCTTAACATTAATTATTCACTGTTGGCATGGTTACAGAAAGCCGTATCCGTGCTGCTTACCAAGCAGTTATATTTTTAACATCAGTTCCTGTGTAACTTTGATGTTTAACCCATTTAATCCGGGAACACATCTGTGTCATTTTTAGATTTCTTTGGCTGTTAATAAATAGCAGATCTACAAGCTCATAGCGCAGCACCGAGTGCCGCGCTATGAGCTTGCAGATCTGCTATTTTTTTTTTAAATCGTGAAAATGTGTGTAAATCTTTGAATATATATATTTTTAAAGCGAATATTTGTTACTCAAATCTTTGCTTCTGGGATTTCTACAAAATGTTTTCTAAATCCTAACAGTTTTAAAAAAAAAACGTATGTTTCTATATCAGTGGTTCTCAAACTTTTTCATGTCAAGGACCCCCAAAAATTATATGTATCTGGTCGCGGACCCCCATCTGAAAATATATTTTTCCAGGGACCCCCAGAAGCAAAGATTTGAGTTACAAATATACGCTTAAAAATATATGTATATATATTCAAAGATTTTCACACATTTTCACGATAAAAAAAAAAAATATCACACCCTGTGTGAAGTGGGCGGTGTCTTCCTAGCTAACCACAATACTGAATGGAGTCAACCAATGATGTACAAAAAATAAATAACTATATAACTAAATAACTATAAATATATTTATTGAAACACTCTTTATGATGGACAAAACCATAACTTAAAAAAAAACAATTAATGTTTTTTTTTAAGTTATGGTTGCTTATATAGGGCTATGCACATGTGTCATGTGACACTGGCCAATCGCAGTCCTGAATAGATTGTGATTGGCCAATCACAGCGCAGGATAATTGTACACATTTCCAAACCTCACTTTTAGGGGCGGTTTCACTGCCCAAGATATTTGTACATTTTTCCAAATCTCACTTATAGGGGCGGTTTCACCGCCCAAAAAGCAGATCTACAAGCTCATAGTGCGGCACTCGGACCGCACTATGAGCTTGTATATCTGCTTGTATATCTGCTAAAAAAAAATTAGCCAAAGTATAAAAGTATATTTTTAGCCAAAGTATAACATAATGGTTACAGCTAAAATGTAAAACGACACAGATGTGTTCCCGGTCTTAACTGGTTAAAAGCAGGTCCATACACTACCCTATGAGCAGCTCCACTCTGCTGGGTGTAGGGTTTCAGAGGGGGCGTGGCCTCTCTGTACTCTACCCTATGAGCAGCTCCACTCTGCTGGGTGTAGGGTTTCAGAGGGGGCGTGGCCTCTCTGTACTCTACCCTATGAGCAGCTCCACTCTGCTGGGTGTAGGGTTTCAGAGGGGGCGTGGCCTCTCTGTACTCTACCCTATGAGCAGCTCCACTCTGCTGGGTGTAGGGTTTCAGAGGGGGCGTGGCCTCTCTGTACTCTACCCTATGAGCAGCTCCACTCTGCTGGGTGTCTGGTTTCAGAGGGGGCGTGGCCTCTCTGTACTCTACCCTATGAGCAGCTCCACTCTGCTGGGTGTCTGGTTTCAGAGGGGGCGTGGCCTCTCTGTACTCTACCCTATGAGCAGCTCCACTCTGCTGGGTGTCTGGTTTCAGAGGGGGCGTGGCCTCTCTGCACTCTACCCTATGAGCAGCTCCACTCTGCTGGGTGTAGGGTTTCAGAGGGGGCGTGGCCTCTCTGTACTCTACCCTATGAGCAGCTCCACTCTGCTGGGTGTCTGGTTTCAGAGGGGGCGTGGCCTCTCTGTGAAGCAGCCAGTATCACTCTGCTGCCCTCTGCTGTTCTGCTGCAGACATGACACCCAAAAGAGACCCAAACATACACAAATACAACAACACACTGCAGTGTGTGTGTGTGTGTGTGTGTGTGGAGGAATTCATTGGCTTAACGAATGAATTTAGGGGAAAAAGAGCCGCGGCAGTGTGTCGGGGCTGCGCTACAATATTTATTATTTATTAATTTAATTGATAGGATAGGCTTACAAATCTGCAGGAATCACTGCTTTAATTTCATTTTCGAATAAATATTCGACCCGTGCAAAGGTCTAGTCTCAAGACATTGTGATGATGTAATAACTAGAGGTTATCAAGACTCACAGCGTGAGGCGCTGTGAGTCTTGTAGATCTGCTATTTTTGGCTAATGTTCCACTGAGAATAGGGATGCTAGGGTTCAAGTGGTTCATGTGAAAAACACGATCCTATCACACAAAGATTTTGCGGCCCCCCTGTAGTAACTCTGAGGACCCTGAAGACCACTGGTTTAACCCATTAAGACCTGGGACTGTGTCATTTTTAGATTTGAGCTAAAAAGCATTATTTTACACTTTGGGCTATTCAAAAATAGCAGATATACAAGCTCATAGCGCGGCACCGAGTGCCGCGCTACGAGCTTGTAGATCTGCTATTTTTGAAAAATCGTGAAAATGTGTGCAAATCTTTGAATATATATATTTTTAAAGCGAACATTTTTAACTCAAATCTTTGCTTCTGGGGGTCCCTGGAACAAAATATTTTGATGGGGGTCCGCGGCCAAATACATATAATTTTGGGGGTCCTTGACATGAAAAAGATTGAGCACCACTGATATAGAAACATACGTTTTTCAGAAAACTGTTGAGATTTAGAAGACATGTAGAATCGGCTTCAGGTCTCAATGGGTTAAGGGACTCCATGCAGTAAAATCATCCTTGTTGTCTCCACTGTGTTCCTCTAGTAGTGGAGGAGGATGAAGATGACTTCCTAGCCACCTCCACCTCCACCTCCACCTCCACCCCCACCCCCACCTCCACCTCCACCCGGCCCGACGGAGGAGACTGTCTACACAACAACAACGGCAGCAAGGAGAAATGTGAGCTTTTCATTTATTACAACACATTATTAAAGTTTCCCCTATGATTAATATCATCATCTCACCCAGAATATCTATAATCCTGGTGATAATAACCTGTCATACAGAATGAATATCTATAATCCTGGTGATAATAACCTGTCATACAGAATGCATTGCACACTCCACTTCCATATTTATTATTAAATAACATTTAGCCTCAAACAACATCTTGGATCCTCTGCTCTCCCTGAGATGATCCTGACAACGCTCCCACTACAACTATATACAAACATACTGATATGTAATATATATGACAACGCTCCCACTACAACTAGATAAAAACATACTGATATGTAATATATATGACAACGCTCCCACTACAACTAGATAAAAACATACTGATATGTAATATATATGACAACGCTCCCACTACAACTAGATAAAAACATACTGATATGTAATATATATGACAACGCTCCCACTACAACTAGATACAAACATACTGATATGTAATATATATGACAACGCTCCCACTACAACTAGATAAAAACATACTGATATGTAATATATATGACAACGCTCCCACTACAACTAGATAAAAACATACTGATATGTAATATATATGACAACGCTCCCACTACAACTAGATACAAACATACTGATATGTAATATATATGACAACGCTCCCACTACAACTAGATAAAAACATACTGATATTTAATATATATGACAACGCTCCCACTACAACTAGATACAAACATACTGATATGTAATATATATGACAACGCTCCCACTACAACTAGATAAAAACATACTGATATGTAATATATATGACAACGCTCCCACTACAACTAGATAAAAACATACTGATATTTAATATATATGACAACGCTCCCACTACAACTAGATACAAACATACTGATATGTAATATATATGACAACACTCCCACTACAACTAGATACAAACATACTGATATGTAATATATATGACAACGCTCCCACTACAACTAGATACAAACATACTGATATGTAATATATATGACAACGCTCCCACTACAACTAGATAAAAACACGATATTTTACCATATTACATTTTTTGTTTACATTTTTTTGACTACATTACAGTCATTTAGCAGACGCTTTTATCCAAAGCGACTTACAATAAGTGCATCAACATAGGTAGGGAACCAAACTACTAATCACCAGAAGTCTTAAGTGCATTCTCTTCTAAAACAAGCAACTAAGAGTATACCTAGTGCTAAGGTAAAAGTGCAATATATCAGCTACCTACTTTCATAAACAGATGAGACACATAGGAAAATCGAATGAGCAAGAGATAAAACAAATAAGTGTATGAAAATAAACAAGATCCAATAAAACAAGAGCTCGTACAAGTAATTGACAATAAGTAGGCCAGGCTAAGAGGAAGGGTCAGGGTAGTGTTTCCTGAAGAGGTGGGTTTTCAGCCTCTTCTCTTACGGGGAAACCAGTCGCCCCGAGGTGGCTTGAGTTCCAGGGGGTCCCCAGCTAATTGATAGATTAGGCACCAAATGGACCCTTATGGGTCTGTAACTCTGAGAGTGTACAAACCCGTTAGGGTCCATTTGGTTCCATTTGTACACTCTCAGAGTTAAATTGACATAGATTTTACAACATAAATTGTGGTCCAAGTGATAGAAATGCCATTAAATGGGGGTCGGTAGCCCTAATGCATGTCAAACTGGGGGTCCTTGAAATTAAAATGGTTGAGAATCACTGCTAGAGACGTAAACAATCTTCTCTTATGGGGGTCCCTGGCATATCTTTTGAAATGGGGGTCCGCGGGCTAATAAGTGTCAATTTGGGGGTCCTTGAAGTTTGGTGTAGAGAACGGAGAAGGATAGTTGTGTGGGAGAACTTGTCCGCTAATATCGGACATCTCTAGTAACATTAATAACATTAGTGTGTGTGTGTGTGTGTGTGTGTGTGTGTGTGTGTGTGTCTCACAGTGTTTGCTCCAGCCAGCCCTAAAGGCATCAACGGGATAGACTTCAAAGGCGAGGCCATCACATTCAAGGCCACCACGGCCGGTATCCTGTCCACCCTGTCTCACTGCATAGAGCTCATGGTCAAACGAGAGGACAGCTGGCAGAAGAGACTGGACAAGGTACACACACACAGACACACAGACACACACACACACACACACACACACACACACACACCTTGTGCAATAAGCTGGTCGTGTGCAGAAAGCACATTTTATAGGTTTCTCCTATAAAAGCAGGATGTCAACCATCAGCTCCTCATACATTCACCCAAACATAGTTATTAACTCATTCCATGCTGGTCCTGAATCCATCATCCATTTTTGACACAACCCCAGCATTGTATGGTCCCTGGTTTTGACACAACCCCAGCATTGTATGGTCCCTGGTTTTGACACAACCCCAGCATTGTATGGTCCCTGGTTTTGACTCAAAGTAAATGGTAAATGGTGCATTTATATAGCGCTTTTATCCAAAGCGCTTTACATAGATTGTGCATTACATTCACCCTTTCACACACCCATTCACATGCACACACACATTCACACACACACATTCACACACACACATTCACACACCGATGGATGAGGAAACCATGCAAGGTGAGTAATTAGGGGTTCAGTGTCTCTATCCCTGAGCCACTGCCGCCCCCCAGCATTGTATGGTCCCTGGTTTTGACACGACCCCAGCATTGAGAGGTCGTGCATTTGAAAATAGCAGATCTACAAGCTCACAACGCGTCGCCATGCCACGGTACGAGCCTGTAGATCTGCTATTTTTGAATAGAACAAATCTTTGAATGGGGGTGGGGGGGGTGTTTATAGTACAGATTTTGACCACAAATCGGTACACATTATCTCTTTTTGATCAATTGATAAAGATGGACCTGTCCAATTTTTCAAATTCCAGCCTGATTGGCGAATTCGGAACACTGCTGGCCCACAACAACCTACCTGACCTGGCGGAGACCTGTGTTCAGAGGAGCACTGTTTCTAGTTTAATTATGTTTTATTTTAAAATGGACGCTGCCTTCTAAACACATGACCAGGGCCCTATTTCACGAAAGCAGAATTATGTATGCCTGGATTTAAGCCAAATCCAGGTTTGACAAAGTCTGGTCCGTACAGCCTGGTTTATTCTGTTCCACGAACGCCAAGCCAGGCTGAGAAGGAGCGACTTTGTCAAGCCAGGCTGTGTCGAGCCAGGATAGTAAAGCCAGGCTTCACGTATTCCTATAAAAGACCATGAAAGTCGATAGCAGAATCCTTGAACTTGACCAATCATGGAGCCCAAAACCAGAGTGCACGTTCCTCTCTGTAGCTGAACAGCAGCAATGTAAAAATACCTTAAAAAAATTACTGAAGTACATTACTTGAGTAAATGTACTTAGTTACTTCAGACCACTGCCAAAGACATCTAAAGTGACAGAGATGCGTTCTCCTTTCACACCGTTTCACAGATCACACAGTAAGACTTTTTTTTCATTGATTGATTGAATACTTTATTAGTCAAAAGTGTAAAACAGCACGTGGTACAGACCAGTGTTGATTTAGTCGACTAAAACTATGACGAAAAATGTTTGTCGACTACCTTTATTCACTGACGAAAACTAAATAAAAACTAATCTATGATGACTAAAACTAAGACTAAATATATTGACAATTTTGTCAACAAATAAAAACTAGACAATAATGTTAGTGAGGGATCTAGTGGAGAAGAGATCCAGTAGAACTAAAAGACAAGTCATTTTATGTTTGATTGCACTGAAAATAGCAGATCTACAAGCTCACAACGTGTCGCGCGACGCGTTGTGAGCTTGTAGATCTGCTATTTTCAGTGCAACCAAGTGTAAAATCAGCCATTAACACATTAACCGCCAAGAACGTAGTCCTACGGTCCGTTAAATCCAACTGTTAAGCGCCGAGACCGTAGCCCTACGGTCCACGGTCTTTTCGCGCTGAAATTTTCCAGGTGCACTTTCGGATTTTTTTGATCCATTTCCGCTTCCGGTTTGATGACCGGAAACAGAATTATTTGGGATCCGGTTTTGACGATCACGTCCGCCCTCGTTCTGCAGACGAAACTGAAACTCCATTTTCTCCTTGTAGTTTTTTCTCCTCGCATATCACTGTTTAACGTAAACCGTTCTAACTACAACATGGATGCCCCGTTTGACACGTGGTTTTCACTGGTAGAAGCAGTGAGATGTCGCCGATGTAAACAGACCGTGTACGGCTCAATCTTAAGGATTTTAACAAGATCTATGGCGACATGAAAAAAACAAAAAAACAACAATAACACCTTGGCACTGGTGAGTACATTATGAGATTAACCTCTGGCGGTCGATGTGTTAAGACACCATCAAGGCACCGACAACATACATTATATATAAATCAACTGTAGATTTAGTCGACTATAATCTGATGATATTTAGTCGACTAAAACTAGACAAAAAGTAAAACATTTCAGAATGACTAAAATATGACTAAAACTAAATCTAAATTTGCTGTCAAAATCAACACTTGGTCCAGTCAGACATTAAGGCTCAAAGGATAACACTGTGTTTCCATTGTGGTCCTATGGCCAGACTACATATTTCTGTCATGTTGTGTTTAATCCATGCATGACTTCCTTATCGTCACGTTGATTCACTCTGTGATCACAATGAGAAGGAACTCCAACTCCCACACAGTGTGGTTTACCTGGAGAGGAATGTCTGTGTCATGGCCCCGAGTAAAGCACACATTACACACACACACACACACACACACACACACACACACACACACACACACACACACACACACACACACACACAAAACTGGTTTTACAACATCAGCTGAGCCAAGGCGGATAGAGGTGTGTGTGTGTGTGTGTGTGTGTGTGTGTGTGTGTGTGTGTGTGTGTGTGTGTGTGTGTGTGTGTGTGTGTGTGTGTGTGTGTGTGTGTGTGTGTGTGTGTGTGTGTGTGTGTGTGTGTGTGTGTGTGTGTGTGTGTGTGTGTGTGTGTGTGGGGCCCAACCCTAAACGATAGGATAGAAACAGGGGGAGGTTTCAGTTGAGTGAGACTTCAGCCCTGAAAGCACCTGGTTGGCTCTCTCTGTGTGTGTGTGTTCATGGCTATTGTCAGTTACCAGTGTAGATGAAAGGCTGTGTGTGTGTGTGTGTGTGTGTGTGTGTGTGTGAAACAGCGTTAATAAGGCACACATACACACACTAGTACTGAGCACTCTGTGGACACGTTGAGAGGATTGTCAGAAAGGATGACAGCCAGGACGGCCTGGTGGAACCTGTGGAAACAGCCGTCACTGCAATGGAGACACGACAAACACCACCAGACCCAGAGCTGGATCCCTCTGAGGACCTGTAGTCTGTTCTTTACAGTAAGATGTCTGTTATTATAGACATGTAGTCTGTTCTTTACAGTAAGATGTCTGTTATGATAGACCTGTAGTCTGTTCTTTACAGTAAGATGTCTGTTATTATAGACCTGTAGTCTGTTTTATACAGTAGGTACTGTAGTCTAGTTCTGACTGACTGACTGACAGCTTGTCTGTCTGTCTGTCTGTCTGTCTGTCTGTCACAGACAGACAGACAGACTGACAGCTTGTCTGTCTGTCTGTCTGTCTGTCTGACTGACAGCTTGTCTGTCTGTCTGTCTGTCTGTCTGTCTGTCACAGACAGACAGACAGACTGACAGCTTGTCTGTCTGTCTGTCTGTCTGTCTGACTGACTGACTGACTGACAGCTTGTCTGTCTGTCTGTCAGTCAGTCAGACAGACAGACAGACAGACTGACTGACAGCTTGTCTGTCTGTCTGTCTGTCTGTCTGTCTGTCTGTCTGTCTGTCTGTCTGTCTGTCTGTCTGTCTGTCTGTCTGTCTGTCTGTCTGTCAGACAGACAGACTGACTGACTGACTGACTGACTGACAGACAGCTTGTCACTGACTGACTGACTGACTGCTGACTATGAGATTCAATTCAAAGAGGCCTCACAGGTAGTTTGTGGTACTATCTGTGTAGGCCCTATAAAGAGAAGGTGCATTCGCCATCTGTTTTGAATAAGAGGTGTCATGTTTTGCAATTAATTAAACTTACATAAACTATTTATGTTATTAAGGCTTTGTGAGTTCCATTTAAAATAAAGTTTGACCATGACAGAGGCGCGCCGACTCAGCAGACCTTGAGGCCGAGGAGTCGCGCCCGAGCGCCTCCAGGCGCGAGTGCCCGCGGCGACCGGCCGATGGTCTGCTAGTCGACTCAGCGCCGTCCGAGTTATGTACCGATAAGCACAGAATCGTAAATAATATTGGTGGGGACTGCGTTTGCCCCACTGACTGTGTAATTAAACTTACATAGACTATTTCTGTTTTAAAGGTTTGTGATTTCTGTTTGACTGTGCAGGGCAGAGGCGTCAATTCTCTGAGTCATGGTAACCGCAGACCCTCGGATTTAAAATTATTTCCACTCTTTCTTAATTCCAGTTAAAGATGTGTTTACATTATATTTTATAACTAAGGGATAGGTGCTAAAAGGTTACAAGCTTGGAATCCAGTTAGCATATCTACAGTTCTGCTGTTCACACCTCCATTTTGGAAGACAATGAGCTCCCTGTTGATGGCCCAATTGCTGATGGCTCTTGGTATCAATGTGTCTTCATTAATATTCTCACTAACTCAACAATGAGATCTCCCACTCAACTATGTGGTTTGATGTAGGTGATCAACTCCATTGTTTAGTTTAGTGAGAATTTGTGAAGGGTTTCAGTTCTGTTGGGCAGTTTAAAAGTTTAAACCACCTGGATATTTTGTGCTAAGTCTTGTGATCCATTCTTTTTCATGGAATCTTCTCTGTCCAATTGTCCAGCGGTCATTGTATTCCAAGCCACATACCTTTATAGCCTCAATTCCATGTGTCATAAAGTGTTGAACAATTAACAAATGGGTATCCTTTTCATTATTAATGGTATATTTATGTTGGCTTATTCTAATTGCTATGGAGTTGCTCGTCTCTCCTACATATTGTAATGACTGACTGACTGACTGACTGACAGACAGACAGCTTGTCACTGACTGACTGACTGACTGACTGACAGACAGCTTGTCACTGACTGACTGACTGACTGACTGACAGACAGACAGCTTGTCACTGACTGACTGACTGACTGACAGACAGACAGCTTGTCAGTCATCCTCTCTGAGGCTGCCGTTCACACGGTGTGGAGGATGTTTCTTGTGATTACATATGGTTGACCGGAGTCCCTCAGGGCTCTGCTGTCAGACTGTGACATGTGTGTTAACCCTGGCTGAACGCCACGCTGTCTTTGTTCTCTTTTCTGTTTTTTTTTTCTCTTTTTCTCTTTTTCTGAAAATAGCCCGATGGAGCTTGCCGATCGATTGGTTATTTTGGGTGAAAGCCCTCAGTGAGCCACAGTGAGCATGCTGGGGGTTTAAGTGGTTCATATACAAAGACCACCACCACGTATTGACACTTATTGACGTGTCGTTGAGTCGGCCGGTTGAGAATGAGGCGAATTGGGGCGACATTTTTATCTCCTTCCTCATCTTTTGCTCAAGTTGTTATGTATTTGGACCAACATTCAAGATTCAATATTGTATATACAAGGTGTGTGTGTGTGTGTGTGTGTGTGGGGGGGGGCACCGTAAGGCGTTCAGAAGTCTAAAAGGCTTTATTACAACAACAGAAGGTCTTAGTGTTGTCAGTGGGACAGAGGACAGAGGACAGAGGACAGAGGACAGAGGACAGAGGACAGAGGCACATAACGCACACGGCTGACAAGGCACTAACCAAGCACATGGACAGACAGGAGTCACATGACTGTATCTCAGCCTGTAGCATTGACCTAGCCTTGACAACCATGCGGTCTTATACAAGGTTTAACATGTCATTTACATGTTATTTAGACTGCTAGGTTCATTCGTTTACCTTTCTATAGTTTCAATGTACGTATTATTTTGATATTGTAGTGTTTAGACTGTCCCTTGCAATAGTTACAAATAGGGGTTCCCGCCAAAAATGGGTTAATTTTGAGGATTTATTTTCCAATCTTTTATTTCCAATTTTCAGTACTTTAACTTCTACTACACTACACACTCAGGGGCAAATATTGTACTTTTAATCCACTACAATTATTTGAAAACTTCAGTTACTAGTTACTTTGTAGATTTACATCATTATATTATAAAACGAGCATTAACCACTTAAGCCCCGTTTTATACCTATTTGCAAATAGCAGATCTACAAGCTCACAACGCGTCGCATCGCGACACGTTGTGAGCTTGTAGATCGGCTATTTCCCCCCCCCCCCCAAAAAAAGCTTTTACTTTTAGTACTTACTTCAAGTCACATTTTGAACTCAGGCCTTTTACTTGTAATATCTACATTGTGGTATTGATACTTTTACTCAAGTAAAATATCCGAGTACGTTTTCCACCACTGGTCACCTAAACAGATAGGTATTTGGCCTAGGACCCCCATCTGAAAAAAAGACGTGGTGCCAGGGACCCTGTAAGAGAAGATTTGTTTTCGGAATATCCAAAATCATTCAAAAACATCTACAAGCCCACAGCGTTCCGACGCATTGTGGACTTGTAGATCTGCTATTTGTGAACAGCTGAAGATTAAAATAGAGTCAAAGTGCATAAACAAGCTTTTATTTTTGAGCGGTGTAGCCGCTCCTATAAGTGGGTTTGGGACCGTCGTGAAAATGTGTCTTTCGCTGTACTGTGATTGGCTGACTCTATTCACACCCTTTGCTCAGTACTGTGATTGGCTAGCGAGACGCATGATGAAATTAATAACCTATAAATAGCACCACTCACTTAAAAAAATATGCTTTTTTTTTTAGTGAGCTTCCATCACTGTGATGACTCATCACTGTTGTTGCTAAATAACACGCTCACTTCACACTGGGTGTGATTTTTGGGCGGTGAAACCGCCCCTATAAGTGAGGTTTGGAAAAATGTACAATTATCCTGCGCTGTGAAACCGCCCCTATAAGTGAGATTTGGAAATTTGTACAATTATCCTGCACCGTGATTGGCCAATCACAATCTATTCAGGACTGTGATTGGCCAGTGTCACATGACACATGTGCATAGCCCTATATAAGAAACCATAACTTGAAAAAAAACATAAATTTGTTTTTTTCAAGTTATGGTTTCGTCCATCATAAAGAGTGTTTCAATAAATGTATTTATCTTTTGTACATGATTGGTTGACTCCATTCAGTATTGTGATTAGCTAGCAAGACACCGCCCACTTCTTTTTTTTTTTTATGCTAATGAGCATTTTTTTCCTGGGGGACCCCCTCCCCTGGAACTCCCTCAAGGACCCCTAGGGGTCTCCCCCCCCCCCCGGGGCCCCACTTTGAGAAGCACTGTGACAGAGGGAGTGGTTCCTCTGGCCCGGTCCGCCAGGTTTGGGTGTTACCAAGTAAACTAGGCCAGGAGATTACTGCACCACACTGTCAGGTTATCCCTCATCTATTGTGTGTGTGTGTGTGTGTGTGTGTGTGTGTGTGTGTGTGTGTGTGTGTGTGTGTGTGTGTGTGTGTGTGTGTGTGTGTGTGTGTGTGTGTGTGTGTGTGTGTGTGTGTGTGTGTGTGTGTGAGATAAGTGTGCACATTGTCTGTCTTAAAAGGCCTTGTGAAATCTAACCTGACTTTAACTGCTTAAGTGAGTCATTGTGTGTGTGTGTGTGTGTGTGTGTGTGTGTGTGTACTTGTAATACTGTTAGTATCGGCTTATGGTTAAAAATGGCACAATATTTAAAAATGGCGTTCACAAAATTGCCGCCCTCATGCTCAAGTATAGCAACACAAACGTGTGTGTGTGTGTGTGTGTGTGTGTGTGTGTGTGTGTGTGAGAGTTGATACTTCATTATATTGTGCTGGAATCAGATATCAGGGGAATTCTAGAGACAAATTTGAGGGCTTTGAGGGCACTGTCCCTTTAACTATCTTAAAAAACAATCCCAGGTTTAATTGCTCAACCCTGTCTTCTACCCTGAGCCATCCCAGACTAGCAAAATGTGTTGGAATTCAAAGTTAGGTCCATATACATGTGAAAACACTATAGGCTCGGAAGCTCCACTACAATAAAAACACGAGACACCTACTTAACAAGCAACTTCACAGAGAAAGAAGCCCAACGTCGCTTATAATAAGCAGACATGGCAACACTGAGGATGGACGGTTCAGGTGTCAGATTATAATCCTTCAGTGCTTCCTTCTCTTTGTCTCTGAAGTTAATCTGACTTCTAATCTGATCTGAAAGTGTTTTTATCAACAGCATCGTCCTGTTTATCTAGATTAGATTAGATGTCTTTATTATCCACAAAGGGAACATTGTTTTGCTCAGGTCAACGCATACATTCAAGACAAGACACTACATACATACATACATATACACCACACTTAAAACACCCAGCCAAGCACTTCAATTCTATAAAAGATACAATTATAATTTTAGAAGAGACTTTAAAAGAAAGCAATGTCCCCTCCACACTTGTGGAGCACCGTGTGTGTGTGTGTGTGTGTGTGTGTGTGTGTGTGTGTGTGTGTGTGTGTGTGTGTGTGTGTGTGTGTGTGTGTGTGTGTGTGTGTGTGTGTGTGTGTGTGTGTGTGTGTGTGTGTGTGTGTGTGTGTGTGTGTGTGTGCACTTCAGGAAATGTAAAATATAAGTGTTTGTGGGAAAACCCCAGTACACACTTTACTACTTTCACTTTGTTTTTGTTTTTTTAAATGTCAACAATAACAGAGGTGAACCGTTTGTGAGCTTGTTTATCAGCTATTTTTTTAACTACTTTTGTGTCACTCTGTCGTATGATGAAATAGGGCATCATTTTACGACTAACGATGGTTTCTGTTGGAGGGCAAAGATTCTCCTGTAGGTTTGAGTGCCGCGCTATGAGCTTGTAGATCTGCTATTTTTGAAAAATCGCGATTTAAAAAATATATATATTATTTTCAAAAAACTGTTAGGATTTAGATTTTTTTTAAAGAATCACCTCAGGTCTTAATGGGTTAAGACCCGGAACGCATCTCTGTCATTTTAAGATTTATTTGGCTATTAAAAAAATAGCAGATCTACAAGCTCATAGCGTGGTGCTATGAGCTTGTAGATCTGCTTCTTTTTTTTAAATCGTGGACAAATTGTATTGCAATTGCCAAATACAAATTCAAACATTGTTTGAATGAATGTCTGCAATACAATACAATACAATACAATACAACATTCAATACAATACAACAATACAATACAACATTCACATTGCATGTAGGAGTTGAGGCATTACATTTAGTTTGACTCGGTTCCACAGATAAACGTTGTGAAAATAGCAGATCTACAAGCTTACAGCGCCTCGCAACTGCTATTTTCACTATGTTTGCCTCTTTCTTCTATTATTTGACAATGTGGTCAATGTTTGAGCAGTCGTTCTAGTAACGTTTGTTGATTACTCTTGATGCAGTAAATGCTCTCTGTAACGGACATGGAGATGTAGACATTGAGTGGACAGTAGTTGGAGGAGCTCTCCATACTCTAACATTGAGACATTTAGACATTAAGTGGACATGCAGTAGTTGGAGGAGCTCTCCATACTCGATAACATTGAGACATTTAGATCCAGGTCTCTGGTGGTGGTAGGACACCTACTGGTGGACCGGTAGTACTGCCTGAAGCTCCTCACAACCATCCCCAGGTGGAGAGAGTCTGTGTCTTGTGACAGCGGTAGAGATGTGGGGTCATGTGGGTTCCAGTCCCAACTAGACCAGACTACTAAGGAAGTTTATTTATTTGTTTATTTGGATCCCCATTAGCTACTACCTTAGCAGCGGCTACTCTTCCTGGGGTCCACACAGAAATAAATGACATTACATTACATTACATTACATGAAAACATTTTACATCACAGTATCAAAAAAATAATGTTAAACACTTCAAATACAACCAAAATGGAAAATATGAATCAATCTTGATTATATGGTGCAGTAGCCTTAATTATAAATGTAACATCTTAATGATACCTCAACAACCAAATTCAACCAAATGCAGGTTTACAAATACATTTATAATACGTAAAAACATTAAACGGTGTGCAGTTAGCCGTTATCCAAAAGCATATTCCATAAGATATTTCTTTAATTTATTTTTAAAATCAGATTTACTTGTTGCCTGTGTGAGTTGAGTCTTACCATTTGCACCCTGTAGGCTTGTTTGATCGGCTATTTTCACTACTTTAAGCTGTTCTAAGGCAACCGCTCCTACTTATTGGCCGTGTGTGTGTGTGTGTGTGTGTGTGTGTGTGTGTGTGTGTGTGTGTGTGTGTGTGTGTGTGTGTGTGTGTGTGTGTGTGTGTGTGTGTGTGTGTGTGTGTGTGTGTGTGTGTGTGTGTGTGTGTGTGTGTGTGTAGGAGCTGGAGAAGCGCAGGCGGGTGGAAGACGCCTACAAGTCGGCCATGAATGAGATGAAGAAGAAGTCTCAGTACGGAGGACCTGACTACGAGGTGAGGAAGGCCATCATCATCACCCTCATTATGAACACTGATGAGGGTTTTTTTTTATATGAATTTGTATTGTTTTTTTATAAGACATGACATAACAATAAGACAAACAAACATCAGACTATAATGCATGTTAAACATGAGTGATTAACCTAATCATAATGAGGTACTGCATAGGCAAACAGAATACAACAGTTGGACACATTGATAATTGAGCTTGTACGAAACAGAGCAGTCACACAGAGTCAGTGGTGGAAAGTAATTAAGTACATTTACTTAAGTACTGTACTTAAGTACAATTTTGAGGTATTTGTACTTTACTTGAGTATTTTCAATTTCCAATACTTTTACTTCTACTCCACTACATCTCAGAGGCAAATATTGTACTTTTACTCCACTACATTTACTTGAAAACTTTAGTTACTAGTTACTTTTCAGATATAAACTATGATATTATAAAACATACATTAACCACTTTAGCCCTATTTTATACATAGCGGCTATTTGAAAATAGCCGATCTACAAGCTCACAACGCGTCGCATCGCGACGCGTTGTGGGCTTGTAGATCTGCTATTTTCAAATATTTAGTACTTTTACTTTTTGTACTTTAAGTACATTTTGATGCCAATACTTTTGTACTTTTACTCAAGTACATTTTTTATTCTGGACTTTTACTTGTAACAGAGTATTTTTATATTGCAGTATTGGTACTTTTACTTAAGTAAAGAATTTGAGTACTTTTTCCACCACTGCACAGAGTCAAGATGACTCGTAATAGCAGGACCCCAGGTGTATTAGAATGTTGCCAGACTGTCCTGTTTGTTGCAACGCAGCCTCTCCAGGTGTATCAGTGATACAAACTCATTAAGCCATCTGGTAAAACAAGGAGCGGTGGCAGTATTCCACTCTGTTACAATTATTCTCTTTGCTACAAGTGTACCAAGCATAAGAGTCTCCTGGACAGAGTACGGCAGAGCCAGAGAAGCTTCGGAGCAACCAGACAAGGCAGTTAGTGCATCGGGTTCAATATGAAAACCATACTCTCTGCTGTACCAAGCAAACATAGTTTTGCAAGAATAAAACAATCCTTGGGCACGACCAGAAAGTGTGACCCCTGATATCTTGGAGATGTTGCATCTGTCACATATCGGAAACAGTTGGATACATTTTTGAATCCTCTTCAAACCCTCGCTCCAGATCTCATCAGACAGTTCCACACCAATATCAGCCTCCCATGAGGACTTGATATTGACACTGATGAGTTTATACAGGCACAAGATTAACCTGTCTGTCTGTCTGTCTGTCTGCCTGTCTGCCTGTCTGCCTGCCTGTCTGTCTGTCTGTCTGTCTGTCTGTCTGTCTGTCTGCCTGCCTGCCTGCCTGCCTGCCTGCCTGTCTGTCTGTCTTCCAGGAGGGACCCAACAGTCTGATAAATGAGGATGAGTTCTTCGATGCGGTGGAAGCAGCTCTGGACCGACAGGATAAGATAGAAGAACAGGTGACAACAAAATAGCCAATCTACAAGCTACCAGTCTCAGTGCGACGCGTTTTCAGCTTGTAGATCTGCTATTTTTTTCTATTTTTGAATTGGAATTCTGAAAAAGTAACATTTGTATTTAATTTCAAATGCATTTAGTTATACTTATGTTAACTTTATGAACTTAAATATAAATACATTGGACATAAATAAAGACAATAGAATGTTAATACTAGTCATTAAGCTACTAATATAGACTGAAGTAATTAAAGCGGGTCATGATTGCATGTTAGGAATCATAACAGCTGAAAGTATCAGTATTCTATATTAACCTGTGGGCCGCATTAAAGGTTTAATGACATTCACTTTTACACCACATTCAAAGTCTTTGTCCTGGTCCTTCAAAAGTGTACAAAAAGTTTTAAGTGAAAATTCCATTCCAGTGATCCACTGTAGGTGTTTTTGTCTCACATTTCTAAAGCCTTTTCAACTGCAATGTCAAAATAAATCTTTGCCTGCGGGTGTCGCTGGTGAGGGATTTTGCCTGTCAATCATCGCCTCTGCTCCGCCCCCCCCCAAAGGAAAGGATAGGGAAGGGGAGGGGCGAGGAGGAGAGTGGGCGGGATTAATCGGCTGTGACCTCACTGTCGAAGGGCCAAGCTCAGATTACTTTTCAGCCTAATTATTCAGAAAACCCCAGACCACAGAAAATCCACTGAATGTTTTAAGTTCAGATTTTTTGGGTGTAATTGAGGTCATAAAACCCCCCAAAAAAACATAAAAGATAAAAAAAGTGAAAATGAATGTCATGATACCATTAAGTGAAGGTGGGGGCCGCATTAAGTGAAGGTGGGGGCCGCATTAAGTGAAGGTGGGGGCCGCATGTGGCCCCCGGGCCGCCAGTTGCCCATGTATGATGTAAAGTATCTTCTTCTTCTCCTGTTCTCAGTGTCAGTCTGAGAAGGTCAGAATACCTCGTCTGACGCCTGTTCCTTCTGGAGACGTCTACTCCTCCATCGCCACGCACAGGTTCGCTGCCAAGGTAACCACTATACTCATCTACCAGGACCTCTAGTACTGCTGGTTTTATCTCCTACCAGGACCTCTAGTACTGCTGGTTTTATCTCCTACCAGGACCTCTAGTACTGCTGGTTTTATCTCCTACCAGGACCTTTAGTACTGCTGGTTTTATCTCCTACCAGGACCTGTAGTACTGCTGGTTTTATGTCCTACCAGGACCTCTAGTACTGTTGGTTTTATCTCCTACCAGGACCTGTAGTACTGCTGGTTTTATCTCCTACCAGGACCTCTAGTACTGTTGGTTTTATCTCCTACCAGGACCTGTAGTACTGTTGGTTTTATCTCCTACCAGGACCTCTAGTACTGTTGGTTTTATCTCCTACCAGGACCTCTAGTACTGTTGGTTTTATCTCCTACCAGGACCTCTAGTACTGTTGGTTTTATCTCCTACCAGGACCTCTAGTACTGTTGGTTTTATCTCCTACCAGGACCTCTAGTACTGTTGGTTTTATCTCCTACCAGGACCTCTAGTACTGTTGGTTTTATCTCCTACCAGGACCTCTAGTACTGTTGGTTTTATCTCCTACCAGGACCTCTAGTACTGTTGGTTTTATCTTCTACCAGGACCTCTAGTACTGCTGTAAAATATGTTGTCCCAGGGACCCCCCAGAAGCAAATATTTGAGTTACAAATGTTCACTTAAAAGTATATATTCAAAGATTTGCACACATGTTCAAGATTTGTTTAAAAAAAAAATCGATCGACAAGCTCATAGCGCGGCTCTCGCTATGAGCTTGTATATCTGCTATTTTTGAATAGCCAAAGAAATCTAAAATAACACAAATGCGTTCCCGGATTGGACGAGTTAAAATATATGTTCAGGTGTGTAGCCAATCAGGAGAGAGAACACCCATTTATCAGCTTCAGTTTCATAGTGTATAGTGTTCCAGTTCCATTGTGTGTCTGCTCACTTCTTTATGTTTGTCCTGTTTGATGTCTCTCTCCTGGTTGGATGGAATTGGTATCCTAAAAAAAATAATGTGTTCAGTAAAGAGCTGGAAGTGTAAAAACACAGTTTATCACAATCATTAATATTATATCAGAATATATATATATATATAGACCAATTATTTGTTTACTAACATTGAGACGGGACGCACAGGTGAAACCTTTCATTTCTTACTTCCTCCTCTTTTTCTTTCCCTTTTTATCCTCTTTTCTTCCACTTGATTATCTCCTTTCTCTGCTCTCTTCCACTTGTCTCCTTTCTCCTCTTTCTCCTCTTTCTCCCCTTTCTCCTCTTTCTCTTCTTTCTCCCCTTTCTCCTCTTTCTCCTTTCCTCTCTTTCTCCTTTCTCCTCTTTCTCCCCTTTCTCCTCTTTCTCCTTTCTCCTCTTTCTCCTCTTTCTCCTCTTTCTCCTCTTTCTCCTCTTTCTCCGTTCCTCTCTTTCTCCTTTCTCCTCTTTCTCCTTTCTCCTCTTTCTCCTTTCTCCTCTTTCTCTCCTTTCTCGTCTTTCTCCTTTCTCCTCTTTCTCCTCTTTCTCCTTTCCTCTCTTTCTCCTTTCTCCTCTTTCTCCTTTCTCCTCTTTCTCCTCTTTCTCCTCTTTCTCCTTTCTCCTCTTTCTCCCCTTTCTCCTCTTTCTCCTTTCTCCTCTTTCTCCTTTCTCCTCTTTCTCCTTTCTCGTCTTTCTCCTTTCTCCTCTTTCTCCTCTTTCTCCTCTTTCTCCTTTCCTCTCTTTCTCCTTTCTCCTCTTTCTCCTTTCTCCTCTTTCTCCTCTTTCTCCTTTCCTCTCTTTCTCCTTTCTCCTCTTTCTCCCCTTTCTCCTCTTTCTCCTCTTTCTCCTTTCTCGTCTTTCTCCTTTCTCCTCTTTCTCCTCTTTCTCCTTTCCTCTCTTTCTCCTTTCTCCTCTTTCTCCTTTCTCCTCTTTCTCCTTTCTCCTCTTTCTCCTCTGTCTCCTTTCTCTCTCTCTCTCTGTCTCTGTCTCTGTCTCTGTCTCTGTGTCTCTCTCTCTCTCTCTCTCTCTCTCTCTCTCTCTCTCTCTCTCTCTCTCTCTGTTCAGCCTCATAGTCTCTCGTCCTCGCTGTCCTCTGTTGAACTAGTCAGTGCCTCAGATGATGTTCACAGATTCAGCGTTCAGGTACTGTGTGTGTGTGTGTGTGTGTGTGTGTGTGTGCTTGCCTGTGTGTGCATTTCCGTTAGCCGGTATTTATCGGCCATTGACCGATAAAATGTTTAATTGGCCGTTAATTAAAAACATCACCGGCCACAGTAGTCCAACCATTAAAACCCATCATAGTCATTTAGAGTTTTTATCATGTTCTGATAATGTCAGTGTGGGTTCATTCCTGACAGCCTGCTGTCCTCACAGACAGAGCTCTCTGTGCTGTGGTTATCTGATAGATCAGCCTTTTCTTCGTATGTTGGTGTTGCACGTTGAAAATATCAGACCTACAAGCTCACAATACGCCCAACGCGCCGCGTTGTGAGCTTGTGTGTCTGCTATTTTTGATACGAAACAACACAGACATGCGGCGAAGCACAGATGAAGCTTTACACAGCTGTGTCTGTCTCCTCCTAATCAGCGCTGCGTACGGGTGATTCGCTCGGGTGTTGATAAACATATAATATATATATATATAGGGTGTTATGATAAACATATAATATATATATATAGGGTGTTATGATAAACATATAATAGATATATATAGGGTGTTATGATAAACATATAATATATATATATAGGGTGTTATGATAAACATATAATATATATATATATATAGCACTTCACTCATGGCCACTTTATTGTCTCCGCCAGGCCGAAAGGCATGGCGAGAGAGTATGTTTTACCCCCTGTCCGTCCGTCCGTGTGTCCGTCTGTGTGTCCGTCCGTCCATCTGTCTGCGAGCAGCTAATCTCCGGCACCGTTGGCCCGGTCGCTGCGAAACTGTGCACACACACTCACTCGATACCAATTCAGAACCTCTGCCCCAATTTTTTCACATGGGCCTGTTATAGTGCCACTAGGAGGCCGATTTGTGCTAAACCCATTTTTGGATATTATTCCTACAGATTTTATCCAAACATCATGCAAATCGGTACACAGTATCTCTATAGTCATGTGATCAAGACGGATCTGTTCGATATTTCATATTCCATCCTGATTGTCTAAGGTTCGCTTCCAAAGTTTGCATTATTGGTCCGTTTTGAATAAAATGTCTCAAATCATGAGCGCAGTGTGCAATTTCCGTGGAAATTTGCACGCACATTCGCACTGGGCTGAGGAAGAAATGCCAGAAATGCCTGTTACAGCGCCACCAGCAGGTCTAATTTAGCAACTACTAAAGGTCTAATTTTCCAACAAAATGCCTCAAATCATGAATGCACACACATTCATGGCTGAGGAAGAAATGCCAGAAATGCCTGTTACAGCGCCACCAGCAGGTCTAATTTAGCAACTACTAAAGGTCTAATTTTCCAACAAAATGCCTCAAATCATGAATGCACACACATTCCCACTAGGCTGAGGAAGAAATGGCACCCTTTTCACATTGGCCTATTATAGCGCCACCAGGAGGCCACAATAACCTACCTGACCTGGCGGAGACCTGTGCTCCAAGGAGCACTTTTTCTAGTTCAGTTATTGTTTTGTAAGCAACATCTCAGCATGATGGAGTAGATTAGATATTATTTAGTTACTATAAAAAACAGGAACAGATTGCATAATGTGACAAAGTGTAAAGAAGCACAGCGCTAACGTACAGTAACAAGGTGTAATGATCAGTTGGGTGCATGCATCTGCAAACATGCATGTGACGTTAATTATACTATGGCCGATAAATTTATTCTTTGGCCGGTAAAATATAATCCTGTCGGTCAAGGTGGCCGGCCCAAAAAATGTCTAGCGGAAACCCTGGCGTGTGTGTGCGTGTGTGTGCGTGCGAGTGCGAGTGCACGTGCGTGTGTGTGCATGTGCTTAAAGAATGCACTTAAGACTTGTGGTGATTAGTAGTTTCCTTCCCCTACTTATGTTGAATGCACTTATTGTAAGTCGCTTTGGATAAAAGCGTCTGCTAAATGACTGTAATGTAATGCGCATGTGAGAATCTAACAGTTTACAGTTTGAAGGGTTTTAATTCATGTGTTTTAATTGCACATGTTTTTGTTTGTGTCATATTTGTAAGTATGTTGCATTTTAGATCGATTGATTAATTTCCAAATGTTTGCAGCATTTGCAGAAAAACATATTTTGCATGTTGAGACTAGATTCCTGGAGGGACTTTAGAATGTGTTGAGTTGGCCTGGATCCCAGTGGATCCCAGTGGATCCCAGTGGATCCCAGATTTCTTTGGGCTATTCAAAAATAGCAGATCTACAAGCTCATAGCGCGACACAGAGTGCCGCGCTATGAGCTTGTAGATCTGCTATTTTTTTGGAAAAGGCATGAACATTTTTGCAAATCTTTGAATATATGTTTTTTTAAAGCGAATTTTTTTTCTCAAATCTTTGCTTTTTTGTAAAAACACTTATGCTGTCATATCAGTTTAATATATATATATATATATATAATATCAGTCATATCATGTCAAGGACCACCCAAAGTGATATGGATTTGTCCACAGACCCCCCCCCATCTCAAAATATTTTGAGATGGGGGATATATTTGTCCAGGGACCCCCAGAAGCAAAGATTTGAGTTAAAAATGTTCACACAAGTTAAAAAATATATATATTCAAAGATTTTCACACATTTTCCAAGTTTTTTCAGAAAATAGCAGATCTACAATAAATAGCAGACCAAAAGCATCATTATTATTAATTTTTATATTATATTATCTATACTGAGGGCAACGTCACAACAGCTGAATCATAATCTGTGTTTATTGTCGACCTTCCGTTTCACTGTCTGCTGAACACAAATACACCCTATCACAGCACAGCACAGCACAACACAGCACAACACAACACAACACAACACAGCACAGCACAACACAACACAACACAACACAGCACAACACAGCACAACACAGCACAGCACAGCACAGCACAGCACAGCACAACACAACACAACACAACACAACACAACACAACACAACACAACACAACACAACACAACACAACACAGCACAGCACAGCACAGCACAACACAACACAACACAACACAACACAACACAACACAACACAACACAACACAACACAACACAACACAACACAACACAACACAACACAACACAACACAACACAACACAACACAACACAACACAACACAACACAACACAACACAGCACAGCACAGCACAGCACAACACAACACAACACAACACAACACAACACAACACAACACAACACAACACAACACAACACAACACAACACAACACAACACAGCACAGCACAGCACAGCACAGCACAGCACAGCAGGTCTGTTCCCTCTCAATAGAGATTGGATTGTAGTTCTCTCCCTCCGAAGTTGTGAGGGACCAATCAGGGCCCAGTTTGCAAATAAGGGACGGCTTTATCACCAGAGGATTTATTTATTTTTGCCCCTCAGCCCTCTGAAATGCAGGTTCCACACAGAGAGTCCAGACTAATATCTACACAGTGATATTAGTCTGAAATACAGGTTCCACACAGAGAGTCCAGACTAATATCTACACATGATATTAGTCTGAAATACAGGTTCCACACAGAGAGTCCAGACTAATATCTACACAGAGATATTAGTCTGGACATGCCAGGCTAGTTTAGTGCAGTGATGGCTGAATGGACAGAACTCAAAACTCCTCCTGCTGTATCAATGAATTCACATGGATGTCACCATCAAGACTATTAAAGTTGATTAAGTACAAATAATTTGGATTGGCATTGATCTCTCTCTCTCTCTCTCTCTCTCTCTCTCTCTCTCTCTCTCTCTCTCTCTCTCTCTCTCTCTGTCTCTCTCTGTCTCTCTCTGTCTCTCTCTCTCTCTCTCTCTCTCTCTCTCTCTGTCTCTCTGTCTCTCTGTCTCTCTCTCAGGTGGAGGAGATGGTAGAGAGTCACATGACCTACTCTCTCCAGGATATGGGTGGAGACGCCAACTGGCAGCTGGTGATAGAAGAGGGAGAGATGAAGGTAACGTCCACCGGGGGGCGCTAACACAACACAACACAACAAACTAGAACACGTTGCTGGAGGTTCTGGTCATGTGACTGAGTCCAGATATCTGCCATAGTTTTGCTCCATTGATTAGAAATAGATTTTCCCAAATATTCTCCCCTTTGACTCACATTTCATTCATTTGGATTCCATACCGTCAGTTGTGTAAAGAAACTAAGTACATTTACTCAAGTACTGTACTTAAAGTACACTTTTGAGGATTTTTTTCTTTACTGGAGTATTTCCAATTTTCAATACTTTTACTTCTACTCCACGCAAATATTGTACTTTTACTCCACTAGAATTATTTGACAACTTTAGTTACTAATGATTTTGACGCGACGCATTGTGAGCTTGTACATCTGCTATTTCCAAAGATTTTTACTTTATTGATACCAATTGCATTGCAGTATTGATACTTTTACTTAAAGGTAGGGTAAGTGATTTTCTTTGGTTAAAATAAGTGTTAAATAGCTCTATATTCTGATAGTACTCATTGCTATAGAGTGTTTGTTCAGTAAAAGGAGTCTCCTTGTCTCTCCAGCTCTTTATAAAACAGAAAATGCATTTTCGTTTCAGTTTCAGTTTAATTTCCAATTTTATCCAATCAGGACAGAGAACTCAATCAGGATACAGATTAAACAAGTGACATTGGAAGTGATGACACTAAGAAATGAGCAGGCAAAATTGGAACTGGAACACTATAAAATGAAGCTTAAAAATGGGTACTTTCTCCTGATTGGCTGAGATTTTGACACCTACCGGAAAATGTAGTTTCTGTTTATTAAAGAGCTGGAGAGACAGGGAGACTCCTGTTACAGAACAAACACTCTATAGCAATGATTACTATCAGAATATAGTGCTTTAACCTTTTAACAAAATACTTTTTGTTTTAACCAAAATATATCACTTACCCTACCTTTAAGTAAAACATTTGAATACTTTTCCCACCACTGCATACAGTCAACATGTCTTCCTCTTGGCTTTCCTCTAAAGGACCATTTACACGTGGCTGTGTGCCACCTGAAAATAGCTGATCTACAAGCTCACAATGAGTCGCACGTTGTGAGCTTGTAGATCAGCTATTTTCAGTGCAATAAATGGTACACCACTAAGTATAAATCAGACATAACCCGTCCCTAACCCATGTTGACTGGTCTCAAAGCCACCCATACAGTCATATTATAATAATATTATTATTATGTAGGTGTACAGGAGAGAGGTGGAGGAGAACAGTACTAATAATATTATATTAATATGTATTATTATCATGTAGGTGTACAGGAGAGAGGTGGAGGAGAACAGCATCGTGCTGGACCCTCATATTAATATTAATATTAATATTATCATATAGGTGTACAGGAGAGAGGTGGAGGAGAAAGGCATCGTGCTGGACCCTCATATTAATATTAATATGTATTATTATTATGTAGGTGTACAGGAGAGAGGTGGAGGAGAACGGCATCGTGCTGGACCCTCTCAAAGCCACCCATGCAGTGAAAGGAGTGACGGGACACGAGGTGTGTCACTACTTCTGGGACACCTCTGTCAGGATGGACTGGGAGAGTAAGTCTTCATCATATCATCATCATCATCATCAGCCAGGGTTTCTGATGGTTATTATTATGATATTATTATGATATTATTATTATTATATTATTAGGCCAATATTAAGGCCTTAAAGGGGAAATCCACCCATTTTCAATATTTAACTATGTCATTAATATAGCATAAAGGAGTTGTGTGGAAATAAGAAAAAATTTAAAAAAAAATTAACATTGCAAAAAAATTTAACATTGCAAAAAAATTAACATTGCAAATTACACCATGATGAGTCATCACAGTGTAATTTGCAATGTTAATTTTTTTGCAATGTTACATTTTTTTGCAATGTTAATTTTTTTTTTAATTTTTTCTTATTTCCACACAACTCCTTTATGCTATATTAATGACATAGTTAAATATTGAAAATGGGTGGATTTCCCCTTTAACCAGGCCTAGAATGTTGTCATTTTAGGGGCAAGGCCACTTGGCCTATGGTGGTGTTCATTTTTTGAGGGCACAAAGGCCAAATGCCAGGGCAGGAAGGCCATCAAATAAAACAAGATTTTAGTCTACTGAAAGAATTAATTGAATTTAAGGGTTAAGGATGATTTTTAATTTAATATGTAGACTATCTGCAGTGAAATAAATAAATTATGGTCTTTACAATCTGATCCATGCTCAGCCCTGCACCAATCAAAGTCACTGGATTGGTTTAAAGATGGAGACTCGAGGGAGTTAGGAATTCAGAATTTCAACAAAAGACACTGGAAAGAAAGAGACACTGGTGTCTACATATTGAAAAAAACAGAGGAGGAAGTGGTACAGTCAGCTGGGGCATTAAGGCCACTGTGGCCTCAGGGCATGCCATTTCTTTGAGGGGCACAAGGCCAAACTGAGGGGCAACGACGGCCATGGCCTTCGTGGCCTCCATGAAATTCCTGCCCTGGCCTTAACCATCCATTGCATCCACTAACTACCTGACTATTACAGTCTAACCTGTAAGTAGTGGTCTATAATGTAGTGCCTTAACAGGTCAGCTGAACCACGTTATGAAGGATTAATCTGAAATGCCCATTTCTGTGCATTGCCTTTTGATTAGAAAATGTGTTCAAACGCAATTGATCATTGAGAAACCATTACGCACGCAGCATGCACAAAGGTAATGTAGCTCATTAATGTATTTGTACAAGATGACCCTGCTACTGTATATAAAATGTGTATATTACTCGTTCATGTTCATATAGTTCAATACATAATATAATGCTGTAGGCCTAAGTGTTAGGCTGTATTTACACACCTGCTTGTCATTAATGCATACAATGAAATATGACCATTATTTTTATCAGATGTCCGATAAATTTGAATCATTCTGGACATTGGGACCGGCAGATTAAAATCCTAGCCCGACCTCTGATATTTATATATATATTATTATTTGTTTCAGGGGCATGTCATGTGGTCTACCTGCCCAGCCTTTGTGATCTACCTTTTGGGCTCCCCTGATCTAGTTCATATTTACATATATCTCTGTCTGACTGATCTAGATCATATTTACATATATCTCTGTCTAACTGATCTAGATCATATTTACATATATCTCTGTCTAACTGATCTAGATCATATTTACATATATCTCTGTCTAACTGATCTAGATCATATTTACATAGATCTCTGTCTAACTGATCTAGATCATATTTACATATATCTCTGTCTAATTGATCTAGATCATATTTACATATATCTCTGTCTAACTGATCTAGATCATATTTACATATATCTCTCTATGTCTGACTTGATGTTTTCATGTCTTTTCAGCCACCATAGAAAACTTCAACGTGGTTGAAACCCTATCGGAGAACTCTGTCATAGTTTACCAGACACACAAGGTGAATATATATATACACATATATATGTATTAATAATACTTCATTGTTTACCAGACACACACGGTAAATATATATATATATTTACACATATATATGTATTAATAATACATCATTGTTTACCAGACACGGTTGTTTTTAGGATTGATTTAAAAATTATTTTAATAGTTTATAAAGCTCTAAATGGTCTGGCACCCTCCTACCTCTCTGACTGCCTAGAGAGATATGTTCCAAACCGGGCCCTCAGGTCTTCAAGTGCTGACCTGCTCGAGGTGCCTACAATGACATATAAAAAATACGGTGAAGCAGCATTCTGCTTTTACGGACCGACAGTGTGGAATAAACTCCCATTACACTTAAGACAGGCAGCCTCTGTCGATAGCTTTAAAGCACAGCTCAAGACCTATTACTTCACTCTTGCTTTTAGCTGATTCTTTGGTTGATTTTTAATTCCTCACTGTATTCCCTATTTTAATGTTGTTTTATGCTTTTGCTTTTATTTTATTTTATTTTTGTTTGCTTTATTGTTAAATTGGTTGTAACTGTAATTGTATTCTTGCTCTGTAAAGCACTTTGAGCTGCATTTCATGTCATGAAAGGTGCTATACAAATAAAGTTTATTATTATTATTATAGTGTGAATGTGTTGTGGTGATAATAATCAGGGTTTCACACATAACTGGTGCGCATGCGTCGTCAAAATGCATGCTGCGCGGCACATCAGACGAAGGGAGACGCTCTCGCGTACCAACAGCGGGAACAGGAATTTACTTCCTGAAGCCACACTCAGACATTCACGCTGATGCACGCGTCCGCCCCATACGCGCCCCATACACACCCATGGGGCGGAGGCGGAGGGGACGCATGCTGCACATGTGTGAGTGTGGCCTCGAATCCTGACACAGTCAGTCGCACAGCTGCGTTACATGCACTCGTCACCAATGATGGTGCAAAATATTCCGTGAACGTCCCAATCTGGCGGGTAAAAGCAGCGCCTTTTATTAGGGCTGTGAATCGTCTGCTATCTCACAAATCGATTCGATTCCGATTCTTGGGGTCACGATTCCGATTTTTATCGATTTTTTTCAAAATAAACGATTCTCGATTCAAAATCGATTTTTTTCCGATTCAAAAGCAATTTTTTCCGATTCAAACGATTCTCGATTCAAAACGATTCTCGATTCAAAACGATTCTTGATGCAAAACATAGGATTTCAGTATCTACTCCAATCTGCTGGCATGAGAACAGAGTACATTTATGTAGCTTTTACAATGGACCCTTCGCTAAACCCCACCCCAAAAGCGATTGTCCAATGCCAGCTTAGCAACCGTTGTTAGCCTGGCATAGGTCTGGCAAGCTTTCGTTACCTGCCATAGCTGTCAATGTTATTTCGCCCGCACACACACAATCATTTGCAACATAATAGCAAGAATAGGAATACCACGATAACGCAATGGTGACTATGAACCACGTACCCAAACCCGTTGGAGGCTGCTTTTCCCAAGCTGAAATCTGCACTTAAACTGCAAGGCTGAATATGGCTGTGTTGTTGAACACATACACAGACACGACTCACTCGCCCAGGTGCCACGTGGTGTCAATAATAGGCTACTAATCACCGTAATCGTAACAAAATTCAGAATCACAGCGCTGCCTGTTTCGGATTCCGCACGTTAAAGTATATTCATTCATTTGTTCGTCTATTTATTAACTGCTACTGTAGTCTTACCCTGCGGTACATAAACTCCTGTTACAGTCATGGATCAACTTCAACCTGGTGTTTAGACTTTCTCCATTTACGGTCCGTACATATATATAAACGTTCAGATTTCAAATATAAATTGCTTAGCCTATGGCCACGGATGTTAAAATGATGCACGGGACTCTCAAAAGTACCCGTATATTCTGTATTGTTCAATAAAAAGCATTTTAATCCGATCGGTGGCCATTTTCTCAGAGTTATAATGTATCAGAGTGCAATACACCTACCAACCGATAGGGTCGCTTAGTTGAAAGCATATGGAGAAAATGGCCACCGATCAGATTAAAATGCTTTTTATTGAACAATACGGATGATACGGGTACTTTTGAGAGCCCGTACATAAATGTAACATCCGTGGCCATGGGATAAGCACTTTATATTTGAAATATGAACGTTTCTGTAGATGTACGGGCTATAAATGGAGAAAGTGCAAACACCAGGTTGAAATTCATCCATGACGGTCGAGACAGACGACCATCGTGTATCCATGGCTATTACTCCCTCTAACATTTCCCGTGTTTTTAGTTTATTGAAATAATGTCATGCACATTTGTCCAGTGCATAGCCTACTGCAGGCCTTGTTGACTAGATTTAGAAGAGATTTTGAAGCTATTGCTGCTGAAATGATCGATTATTTTCAAGGGGAAAAGCCGTCATTTAACATGCAAGTCAATGGGTGAGAAGCAGAGATTGCCAGGCGCTGCCAGGCCTGGGTGTGACTAACTTCGCACCACCAGTCACAGAGTGGAGTGGGTGGGGCTTAGCGAAGGGTCCATTGTAAAGGTTTTATCAACTGATAATAATGTAAACACACAAAGGTAAATCCAAGATCCTAAAAAAAAAAAAAAAAAAAAAAAAGAATCGATTTTTTTAAAATGAGAATCGATTCTGAATCGTCCAACAGTAGAATCGCGATTCGTATTCGAATCGATTTTTTCCGACACCCCTACCTTTTATACAGGGACAAATAATTTCAGTCACCCAGCTTTTGATAAACATGAGAAAAGTAAAGAGCACATCAACATAGTGCAAACAATTGATAACAGGAGCAGCCAGGATCGGAGTCGCCCTCTTGACGAGGCTAAGGAGTTAATGTCGGGAGTGCTAATCGGGGTCCCGCATCGCGCAGACCGTTGCACAGACAAGTTATCCATGTATCCCTCTTTTATCCATCCTGTGAGACGTGTCGCGGCAAATTGTATTTATTTCTTTATTTGGTGCGCACCAAGTAACATATCCAGGTGCTCCCCTGAGAACTAGACCATAAAAGTTGATAATAATGATCTCCATAAGATGAGATTAACCAATGGTTTGAAACCTGTTTCCTTCCAGAGAGTTTGGCCCGCCTCCCAGAGAGACGTGCTCTACCTATCGGCAATCAGGAAGATCATGGCGACCAATGAGAACGACCCTGACACCTGGTTGGTCTGCAACTTCTCCGTGGACCACGACAACGCTCTGGTAGGTTTCTATTGGACACGACTCTGTCACCGTGACAACAATGAGCCTCATGAGTTTAAATGTACACATACGCTTTCAAAGTGACGCTTATTACGCTCTGTTCTCTGTTAACCACTTAGAGCAGGGCTGATGCAACTTTGATGATGCAGAGGGCCACTATATTTACACACTCACTTCAGAGAGACACGTTGTATATACTGTCAGGCAGAAACCTCTTATCTCTGTATTTTAACTTTTTTCTGCATTCTATGTCACACAAAAGTAGCAAAAATAGCAGATCTACAAGCTCAAAACGTGTCGCACTTTTGAGCATGTAGATCTGCTATTTTTGCTATTTTTGAATTGGAATCCTGAAAAGTAACATTTTAATTGAATTTCAAATACTAATTGCTCCCGATGAGCAGGTTGGTCCCTTGCATGGTTTCCTCCTCCATCGGTGTGTGAATGTGTGTGTGAATGGGTTAATGGCACAATCAATGTAAAGCGCTTTGGATAAAAGCGCTATATAAATGCACTATTTATTTAGTTATACTTATGTTAACTTTATGAACTTAAATACAAATACATTGGACATAAAAAAGACAATAGAATGTTAATACTTGTCATTAAGCTACTAATGTTTAAAGGGATATTTCACTTTCAAAAAAACTTTTTGTCATTTTATCTTCTACTCAGGCCTTTGTGAGCCCCCAGACAGTTTATAAGTTGCTCGATTCAGTATTTAGGCATTTGATATTAATTTTATCAGACACGCCCCTTCCTATACAAACCCATTGTAACTTCAAACTCCATTTTAACCATGTTAGATTCATCAAAAACACCCGTCCTTGGTTCTGGTGACTCATAGCGCCCCCCTAATACGCGAGGGGGCCATGTTTTTTCAATTACTTTTTTCATTTAAAAAAATATATATATATTTGAAAATGAAAAAAATAAAATACAATAAAAAAATTAAATAAAATAAATGGAAAAAATTATTAAAAAAAACGGCCCCCTCACGCATTAGGAGGGCAGGGTGAGTCACCAGAACCAAGGACGGGTGTTTTTGATGAATCTAACATGGTTTAAATGGAGTTTGAAGTTACAATGGGTTTGTATAGGAAGGGGGCGTGTCTGATAAAATGAATATCAAATATCTTAATACTGAATCGAGCAACTTAAAAACTGTCTGGGGGGCTCACAAAAGCCGGAGTAGATGACAAAATGACCAAAAGTTTTTTTGAAAGTGAAATATCCCTTTAACAGCTGAAATCATTAATATATCACTATTCTATATTAACCTGGGGGCCACATTAAGTGAAGGTGGGGGCCACATTAAGTGAAGGTGGGGGCCGCATTAAGTGAAGGTTGGGGCCGCATGTGGCCCCCGGGCCACCAGTTGCCCATGCATGACTTAAAGGGATAGTTCACCCCAAAATGACTTTGTTTCTATGTATCAGTCACTCCATGGAGACATGAATTCATGGAGATGTTTTATTTTTTGTCTCATTCCTAAGACAATAATTTGATGACCAGCGGACCGGTAGGCAGCGGTTCCGGTAGTGTCCGGAACTTTGTGTCTCCTACCGGAACCGCTGCCTATACCGATCGGTAGGCGGTAGGGTAGGCTCTCAGGTGGTGCAGTGGTAAAGTCCTGCCCACCACCACGGAGGTTGTGGGTTAGAATCCATGGTGGTTCATCCGGCGGAGGAGGAGGAGGAGGAGGAGGAGGAGGAGGAGGAGGAGGGTGATAATGGTCATTGCATGTACTCCTACGGGCTGGGGGCGGGGCGGGGGGTGTTGGGCGGGAGGAGTAGGATGAAGGCTCTACGTCCTCCTGGTGGGGGCTCCTCACTGACAGGTGAGTCAGTAGGAAACAACAGCAGTGACAACACAGAGATGTGTGAGGAGAGAGTTAATTAGCATAACGACTACATTGGGGAGAAAAAGGGGTAAAAAATAAGTGTCTACTGTAAATAAAACAATCACAGCCAGTCAGTGTGAAGTGGGCGGTGCCTTTGATGAGTTCATTATGCGCATGTGTTGACCTCCTGTTTGTGTTTAATTAGTGTAACTGGTTGCATCTTTGTGTTGCAATCAGCTGCAGCTGTTGAGGCCAGAACAGACACAAACATGTTGAGGCCAGACACAAACATGTTGAGGCCAGACACAAACATGTTGAGGCCAGAACAGACACAAACATGTTGCGGCCGTCCGCAAACATACGGACAGACACACACACACAGTCACATGTAGGAGTGGTTGGCACCACTCTTTTTTTTTTTTTTAAAGGAATGTGACAAAACAAAACAGTGTTTCTCCGTCTTCCTGCAGCCGACCAACCGCTGTGTTCGAGCCAAGATCAACGTGGCCATGATCTGTCAGACCCTGGTGAGTCCACCAGAGGGAGACAAAGAGATCAGCAGAGACAACATCCTGTGTAAGATCACATACGTCGCCAACGGTAAGTTACTTCCAGTGGCGTTCCCAGGATTTAACATTTATTAAAACAATACTTCACACCAGTGGTTATCAAACCTGATCATGTCAATGACCCCCAGATTGATATATAATATAAATGTATTTATGAAACATTATTAACTGTATTTCTGCCAGAGTTATTTCAGATTTTTAGCTGTTGGCTGCCAGAGATTTTTAATTGAAAAACAAAAAGTACTCAGGAGCCGAGATACAGATTTTTTAAGTTTTAAGTTAACAAGGAAGTGGATAGGAGTTTAAATCTTTGATATATCATATCTCCTTGGTCTTTGGGTCTAAAAATAAGAAAAAAACGAAAAAAAAAAAAAAAAAAAAAAAAACTTTTTTTTTTTTTTTTTTTTTTTTTTAATAGAACGCATTTATGCGTTATTGGCAGGCAAGTGATGTATTCAATAGAACGCATATATGCGTTATTGGCAGTAAATGAGTTAATCATTCAAAACATTTCAAGATTTGTCTACAAGCTCACAGTGGATCTTTACTAGTTTAATGACCTCCCCATGCACTGTGTGTGTGTGTGTGTGTGTGTGTGTGTGTGTGTGTGTGTGTGTGTGTGTGTGTGTGTGTGTGTGTGTGTGTGTGTGTGTGTGTGTGTGTGTGTGTGTGTGTGCGTGTGTGCGTGCGTGCGTGTGTGTGTGTGTGTGCAGTGAACCCGGGGGGCTGGGCTCCGGCCTCGGTCCTCAGAGCGGTCGCTAAGAGAGAATACCCCAAGTTCCTGAAACGCTTCACATCCTACGTCCAGGAGAAGACCCAGGGGAAACCCATCCTCTTCTGAACACGGTACCACACACACACACACACACACACACACACACACACACACACACACACACACACACACACACACACACACACACACACACCTAACCCCTGCTCATGATGTTAGGGTGTGATGGCTCAGGGTAGAGGACAGAGTACAGCAGTGTTGGTTTTGACAGCACATTTTGATTTAGTTTTAGTCATAGTCTTTTAAATAGAATTCCATGTAGTTTTAGTCATTCTGAAATGTTTTACTGTTAGTCTAGTTTTAGTCGACTAAATATCATAAGATTATAGTCGACTAAATCTACAGTTGATTTAGTCGACTATAATGTATTGTGGCGGTGCCTTGATGGCGTCGTAATGGCTGATTTAACACTTAGTTGCATGCTGAAAATAGCAGATCTACAAGCTCACAACACGTCGCGCTGCGACGCGTTGTGAGCTTGTAGATCTGCTATTTTCAGAGCGCAACACCGAGCGCAACCAAACATAAAATGACTTGTCTTTTAGTTCTACTGGATCTCTTCTCCACTAGATCCCTCACTGACATTTTAGTCTAGTTTTTATTTGTTGACGAAATTGTCAATATATTTAGTCTTAGTTTTAGTCATCATGGCTTAGTTTTTATTTAGTTTTTATGTAGTTTTTATTTAGTTTTTATTTAGTTTTTATTTAGTTTTTATTTAGTTTTTATTTAGTTTTTATGTAGTTTTTATTTAGTTTTTATTTAGTTTTTATTTAGTTTTTATTTAGTTTTTATTTAGTTTTTATTTAGTTTTTATGTAGTTTTTATTTAGTTTTTATTTAGTTTTTATTTAGTTTTTATTTAGTTTTTATTTAGTTTTTATTTAGTTTTCGTCAGTGAAAAAAGGTACAGCTCGCACACAATGAACACTAGAGTACAGCAACTTGCAATGGAACGAGCAACTCAAGGGACCAGAACCCATTAAAACTCCTCTGTGAGGAAGTTTGATAAACATAACATCCAGAGTGCAGACTGACTGCAGAACCACAATATTAACAAGTGTCTCCTTATGCTTTAATGTGTTATCCTGGGTTTAAGTTAGAATGTGAATGATTTTACTTTTATATCTTTTACCAAAATCAAATCAAATCAAATCAAAAGCCAGCCTAGAGGAGTGCCCACTAGTGTTGTGGAGGCGGAGCTGTGCTGGACTTCACCAAGGCTATCTGCATTGACTCCTCCTCCTTTCACTAGGGCATTAACGAATAGTGATTTATGGTATTCGAATTATTCGACCCAAAAGTATTCGAATAGTCGATTATTCGATTTGATTTTTTTTTTCAATGGCATTGATGACTCGACTCAAGGAATGCGAGTTGACGTCACACCAGAGCTCACAGCTGCGTGTCTGCTCTAGAAAAGCCACAAAAAAAAAAAAATCTCTTTTTTTCGAATAGTCGAATAGTGGTTTGATAGTCGAATAGTCGGTTTGGTATTCGAATATTCGAATATTCGACTATTCTGTGAATGCCCTACCTTTCACCAATAAATCCATAAATAGTGTGAATACATCCATGACCTAAAGTACTAAAGGAGAAGCTCTCTGTCTTCTCTCAATATCTGCCATGATGTCACACAGGTGCGGCAAATTAATGTGATAAAAACTAGACCAGCCAGCCGGCCTGTGTGTGTTACACCATAAGAGGTGACCCGTTGAATACAGAGCCAAATAGAATGATAACGCCCTGCTGGCCCGGTAACCAATTTCTGTGTAACGTGAGAGTCTCCGTGCCGTTCTCAGAGACGAGCTGGTTCAGTGATCAGGAAACCTCACAAATGTGTCGGATGGATTTTCCTTTTCATTTGTGGCAACAAATTAGGTCTTAAATGTAACTAAGTAACGCCATTATTTTGGAAAAGGTAGCTAGTAACTGATTACTCTAATTGCAAAACTAACACGTTAGGTTACTCGTTACACAAAAAAGTATTCTGTTACAGTAACGTATTCTGTTACAGTAACAACGTTAATTGTAACGCTGTTACCCCCAACACTGGTTCTGTTGTGTGTATTTTTCAGGTGTGTAATGTTGTGTGTGTTATATTGTGTGTATTCTCCAGGTGTGTAACATTGTGTGTGTTATATTGTGTGTATTCTCCAGGTGTGTAACATTGTGTGTGTTATATTGTGTGTATTCTCCAGGTGTGTAACGTCAGATCTGCGGTCAGGTGAACATTTCTGGGCGTCGACCACAAGACGCTCGTCAACCAATCACACGAAACCATCCGCCTGTCAATCGAAACAGATTGGCGTACTTTAAAAGGAAGTAAAACGAAAAGAAAAAAAACCTCCATTACCCAGGATGCCGTGCGGTACCGAGGAGGAGGCGGTGCCTAAAGGACACTGGTGTTCTGAATCAAACACTTCATCCAAGGCTTTAAAAAACAGTTCAATCATCTGATTTATAATCCATAGTACCGCGGTGGTGTTGCTTGCACAAAGAAAGCACAGATCTACAAGCTAGCATATTTGTAGATCTGTTTTTTTTATGGCAAGCCACAGCCTAGTGCCATGAAGTATAAATTAAAGCTTAATTTGCATATTATGCATTTTTATTTAACCGCTTAAATCCCAGGATCCGTATTCTGGGGAGGAAGGGGGGGGGGGGGGACCTTCGCAGGAAAATAGCCGATCTACAAGCTCACAACGGAACGCGTTGTGAGCTTGTAGATCGGCTATTTTCCTGCGAAGATATTTAAATGTACAGCGAAAACAGTAAAAGACACTAGTGCAGAGCCTTGCGGGACTCCGCAAAAAAACTACACGGGGTTTAAGTGGTTAAATATTTAAAGGGTAACTTCAGCCATTTTGTTTGTTTAGTTTAGTTTTAGTTTTTGTAAATTGTTTTGTACATTTCTTATGATTACATCATAACTCAGCTTTTTGGCTTCACTTTAATCACTGATGATGTCACGGCTTCTTGCTCGCCCTGCTGCTACAGAGAGAGAGAGAGAGAGAGAGAGAGGGGACTGACCGTTAACCCTTTAATTACACATTTAAGGTAATACAATAAATTACCAGTAATATATACCAGTCAAATATATGTAATAATCACCACTTGGTTTTTCTATAATAACGCGTCTGCTTGTTGTTACGTTTAGATCTGTCACTCATTACCCATTATCAGTGTTTTACTCTGTCATTAAAGGTGCACTTCACTCATTTTCAACCATATCTCCATATAACTGGTCCTCACTAAATGCTCATTATGATATGATGACATCATTATGATATGATGACATCATTATGATATGATGACATCATTATGATATGATGACATCGTGTCTGTTCTGCTGAAGGCTGAAGGTTGATGAAATGGGTGAAATTGTCCTTTAACGGACATCCGTTAAGCCAAGTTATTACATTGAATTTTATGAATATATTACTTGGTAATTTGCATAATTAATGAGCCCTCATTTCCTTTGCCTTTTTGATCTCCCCGCCTCTCTGGTGACAACTTCCTGTCCCTCTGGTGACAACTTCCTGTCGTGTTAGTTTGATGGAGGGACGGGCTGGTTAGAGCTTACAGATCTGTTTCTGTTCCTTTGTGTGGGTCTGTAGATCTACCATGATGATGATGATGTAGTTCACTGGTTCTCAAGGTGTGGTTCGGGGACCCGGCAGGGGTCCAAATGGACCCTTTACGTGGTCCGTAACTGTGAGAGTGTACAAATGTTCCATTTGTACACTCTCAGAGTTAAATAAGCACTGAGGATTGGACAGTGTTGATTCAGGGTTCCATCAGTGATTGTTTAACCTTTTTTAATTTCTCTGGGACTCCAAATGGACACCGTTAAAATCCTCAGTGTTCATTTAACTGACTCTGCTTTCTGACCCGTAATGAGGGTCCATTTGGTTCCATTTGAACCCCCCCCCCCCCTAAATAAAAGAAAGGGTTGGGAACCCAGTGATGATGGTTTAGCTGTCAAAGCGGTTTGCCCAAAGGCACAACGGACACAATGTATTGTACAGAGACGCTCGCCTTTTGAACGGACTGTTAAAAAAATAATAACATGACACATGGTTCTCAATGACCTCATGCACACCGGCTCCCAATTGACCGTGCAGCGATGCGATGCGTTTGTTTTTTTCAATCGAACCCAGTTCGATTTGTGCGTCTTTTCGCATGTGGTAAAAACTGATTGACTAATCGCACCCTGTCTGCAAAGGCCTTTAGTCACATGAGTAACATCTCCACACGGAACCAGATGTTACTCTGTGACAAAGAGCGCCGTCATTTAGTGTGTAGAGCCTCCGTTCCAACGCATCGCACAGATATGGTCGTTTTTAATATCAAATTAAGTAATTGAAAAGTAATTATTTGGGTGAATTACTCTTAACTCTTAATGAATGGCACAAAATCAAATAAAGGCTTTTCCGTGTGTAAGGACCTGAGGAGGTGCTGTTGGGATTATAATCTGTTTATTATATTATAATATAAAATATATTATAATATGTTTGTTCTGTTAATCCCACATTTCACATTGTAACATTAGAGTTACAGACCTGTAAGGGTCCATTTGGTTCCATTTGTACACTTTCAGAGTTACAGACCTGTAAGGGTCCATTTGGTTCTATTTGTACACTCTCAGAGTTACAGACCTGTAAGGGTCCATTTGGTTCCATGTGTACACTCTCAGAGTTACAGACCTGTAAGGGTCCATTTGGTTCCATTTGTACACTCTCAGAGTTACAGACCTGTAAGGGTTCATTTGGTTCCATGTGTACACTCTCAGAGTTACAGACCTGTAAGGGTCCATTTGGTTCCATGTGTACACTCTCAGAGTTACAGACCTGTAAGGGTCCATTTGGTTCCTATCAATCATTTAGCTTGGAACCCCCCTGGAACCCTCTCAAGGACCCCTGGGGGTCCCCGGAACGCACCTTGAGAACCCCCGGTTTAAAGTTGGGATTTCAGAGGGAATCCCTGAGCGGTGGATGTGCCTCTGGGTCCTAGAGGGGGTCGGTGTGTTTGGAGAGAATCCACGTTATAAAGTTGAATCGTTTAAAAGAGGACATTTAAAATCAGCAGAAGAATGAACGTTTAGCCTTTTTAATTTTGATATTTTGTCAAAGGAATCGACATACTTTGTATATTTCTATGTTGTACATCGGAAGTGTTATTATTTGCACTAAATGTAATGCAATTTGACAATGTTCTGTAAATTAAAAATTGCTACAAGAAAAGAAAAAGTGAACTATGTGTAACCGTTTATTTGAATATAGCATCTAAATTAGTTTGACCACATGAAACCTGTATACAAAGGTTCTTTGAAAATAGCAGATCTACAAGCTCACAACGCGTCAGACCTGCTATTTTCAAAAAAGTGAGGAGAAAAAAAGTGTGGAACAACAGAACCACTGATTATAGCAACGCAAGTCCTTTTTTTAAACTGTCAGGATTTAGAAGACATTTGTAGAATCCCCAGGAAGCAAAGATTTGAGTCACAAATGTTTGCTTTAAAAATATATATATTCAAAGATTTGCAAAATTTTTCCCACCATTTTTCCAAAAAATACCAGATCTACAAGCTCATAGCGCGGCACTGTAGATCTGCTATTTTTGAATAGCCCAAAGAAATGTAAAAATGACACGGATGCGTTCCCGGTCTAAAAGGGTTAATATTGCAGTTTATTGTGATAACTATGAGATGCACTGTAATTGATTGAACTGTGTTTTGTGTTGATCGGGTCATGTTGAGTGAGCAGCTAATGATGACCCGCTGTTCCTTACAATGTTATAAGTTAGATGCTTCATCATTCACTCATTTAAACACATGCTATAACAATCAGCAGATCTATTATACATGAACAGATCTGTCTCTGTTAAGACCAAGGGACCAGCTTGAGAGTTTTACATTGACCGCTCTATTCTGTGCCAGTTTTCCCAGCCGCAACGCTACCCTTAACCTGATAATGGAGCTGCGCCGCCCCAATAGGTTATTCTAGCACCTGCTCTACCCGTCACCATTATGCCGACGCCGTTATTTGCGCATGGAGGTGTGCCCGTGGGCGTGTTGTTGCTATATCCCCCACATTGAAATTCTCAACCCACACATGGGTACGGCTTGGGGAAGGGGGATAGTGGATTCTAAAAGCACCCGCTGGTTTATAAAATCACCCGTCAAGTGCACACAGACACTACAATGGCTTTGTGCGTTGGACCATGAGCCATGTTGCCAGCCTTGGAGAGAAATAAGCAACCGCAGTCCGCAGGTCTATGAAAACAAAAAGAAGCAAATAAGAGCACATGAGCACTTCAAACTACTAACTAGAGCTTTCATATCCCCTAAATATTTCAGCCTGGCTCGACTAATAATTGACAAATTAGACCCAGCCCAGCCCGTCAGTCATTTTTCTAAAGAAGCCTTATTTCTCATTAAATCTTGGTAATTCGTTAAGAACAGGAGTCATTCTACCCTAACAGTCTATATTTTATTTAAAAAACAGCTTGGAGCAAATAGGGCTATATAAATATATACACTTCCCCATAACCATTTTAAAAATGATTATGGTTATTCTATGAAATATATGTTTCATAGAATAACCGTAATCATTTTTGCAATGGAGAAATCACATCCGTTACCTTCTGGCCGCTGCCTGTGCTTTCATTTGAAGAAGTAATCCAACATTTACTTTGAGGTGAAAAAGACATGAAGAAAGTTCTGAAGATCCATTATTTATGTCATGTTATGGTTTAAACTTTAAAGGGAGCTCTCTACTGCTGCGTCATGACAAGACAGTGATTGATTTGACCTAGGCTACTTTGGCGTTGCGCTGCCCTGTTGATTAATTATTTGGCATCAGCTGTGTAGGAATATATAACTATTTTAAATGGCTTTCATATACTCTTGGGGATCTGACTAATATGACAAGTTGCTTATTGTGAACACAATAGCCTACGCTACAAATTAATTAATATGTGAATTTATTTGGATGTAAAAAAAACGTAGACCCAGCTCAGCCGGTGCCGACGGGCCGGGTCGGGTCCCGTTGGGTTTGGGCTAAAATCTTAAGCACTTACATTTTTTATAAGATGATCGGATCATAGTGTGATTTTCATTTTGGCTGCTGTCTCATTAAACCCCTGCTGCGGGACGTGCGGGTCAATATTATATTATAGCCTATATTATATATATTAGCCTGCTATATTATTATTATATTCCCCGCGTAAACGCTACGTTCATGACCCCCCAAAATAACCATATTTGAACTGGGGACCCCCCCATTTAGTTTGAGTCGGTTCCACAGATAAATATTGTGAAAATAGCAGATCTACAAGCTCGCCAGGCGTTGGGTGCTCCATTGTGGTCTCGACCCACAGGTTGAGAACCACTGCATTAAAAGCTCCAAGCAAGTTACATGTCTAGTAGGCTATGTTGTTGACCACGTAATGTAATGTTTTTGGTTTAGTGATAGGCTACTCCGTGGCGCGCGCGCGCCTCATTGTATGCTGTCCAAAATAACAGATCTGTAAGCTGTCGACACGACATGATGCAGCGCCGTTGATAGCTTGTATGTCTGTTATTTTGGGTAGGTATAGGCGACGCACATACGCATCGCAGCAATGTGTCTGGATTTGAGAGGCTTTGATTGATGTAAACTTAAAGTTTAGCTCTGTTCGGGATTACTGAACAAAGGTGGATGATGAAAGATAACGGGGACAATATGGATGTAAGTTAACTTTAACTCCGTCACTTCAGAGGAAACTATGGAGCAACTTCAGAGATGTTTACACACCCCTGGAATCCATTAGAACGGTGGAAATAGAACGATAACAGCCAACGTGAGTACATAGGCTATAGACCTTTCCTAAAACTGTCCAATTTATTATACCCATGTGCTACTGTTTGTCTGTGTACCACGTAGGAGCGTTGTCGCAACATGATGTAATTAATTATTTGGGAGCAGCCAGTGTGTACCAATAGTATACATATTTTAAATGGCTTTCATATACTATTCCGGATCTGACTAATATGACAAGCTTATTGTGAACACAATAGGCTACAAATTAATATAAAAATGTATTTGGATAAAATAAAAAAAAAGAAGGAAAACAAGCCCAATGTGGCTTATAATAATCAGACCAGGCAACAGTGCAGACAGGTAGATAGGCTAGAGCATATATTGGATCGGGATGACGGCTAGCGCAGTCTTCTCTTAAAGGCAATGGCTTCTGGCACGGTGATTGGTTTTATCATTGGAACGCCCAAACCACACCTATGCATAATGTAACGGGTAGCTCAGGTGTTTGGCGGGTCACGGGGGTGCCATAGAATACCGAATTTTGCGGGGAAACGCCTCTTGCCTAGTCCGAAATCCCTAATTAGAGGTTTGTTCAAATGTCCCTGGGAATAGGGCCCTGAGTCTAATATGGAAGAGACAGTTCATATGAATGGCCTGTAGTGTCACTGTTTTATCCTTTACTGCTGGTGTCTGAAAGAATATTCTCTCAATGTAAGAGGATGGCTTTTTGACCCACTTTAGACTTGATTTTCTTACCTTAAAGGAGTAGTTCACCCAAAAAATTACTTATTTTCTATCAATTGCAGTCCCCAAGAAGCCTTGAATCCATGGATTTATTTTTGTTTTTGTGGCATTCCTAAGACAATACATTAGCCTACCGGCTAATGTATCCGGTAGGAGACACAAAGTAGATTATTTGTGTCTCCTACCGGATACACACCCGGTCATCAAATGATTGTCTTAGGAATGCCACAAAAACAAAAATAAATCCATGAATTCAAGGCTTCATGGGGAGTGCAATTGATAGAAAATATGTATTTTTTTGGCTGAACTCCTCCTTTAATAAACATTGTCATAAATACTATATGCTTCCAGTCACTAGTTTAAAGTCTTCTTTCAATCATCATGAAATGCGTTTTGGTAAATTATGGTCCCATTTATTTATTGTAAAATTGACGATAAAGTAGGCTATGCTCTAGGAGGGGCGGGATGGTTTGATTGACAAGCTACACAACCAATAGCATTCATTCCCCGCCCCCGCTCTTGATTGACAAGCTACCCAACCAATAGCATTCTTTAGGGATTGATTTCCGGTTCCTATTCCCGGTGTCTTTTTGGCATATATTAAAGATGGCGGATTTCAAATCCCTGAACAATCGGCTTCATTTTCGGTCTGTAGAAACCAGAGGTGTGGCCTTAGTCCATTCTTTTTATACAGTCTATGGTTAAGACATACGAGCGCGTACAAGCAGAAAGGATTTAGCTGGAATATTTTCATGGAGAGAGAGAGAGAGGTCTCTCAACGTGGGCAGCCTGTCCTACAGTAGGACATTATTACGTCCTTCTGAGGATATAGGCTATGATGTAACATTGTTTAAGGATATAACCGATATAAGAACAGGAGCTCTTCTTCACGTTGTGGGTTTTTGACCACAGGACTTCAGCAGGAGATTGGAGATAGGTAACTCCCACCAAACACCAGCCGTTATCCATTCATGTTTAAGCATTCATCAATCACTCCATAAACGTTCAGATTATGACAGCCTTGCCAGGCTATCTCTCATGGACGTGCATGGTGTCACGGCCCGGGGACAGCACTGTGTTTTATATGCAAAACTAGAAAAAGTGCTCCTCGTAGCACAGGTCTCCGCCAGGTCAGGTAGGTTATTGTGGGCCAACAATGTTCGGAATTTGCCAATCAGGATGGAATATGAAAAATCGGACAGAACCATCTTGATCACTTGACTATAGAGATAATGTGTACCGATTTGCATGATGATTGGACAACATTTGTAGGAGTAATACAACATAGAAAAGTTTTGAAAAAATCGGCCTCCTGGTGGCGCTATAATAGGGCAATGTTAAAGGGTGGCATTTGTTCTTCAACTTAGTGTGAATGTGCTTGCAAAGTGTCACCTCAATCGGACGCTGCGTTCATGATTTGTGGCATTTTGTTCAAAACGGGCCACTTCTGCAAACTTTAGATGTCATTGTTAGCAAATCAGGATGAAATATAAAAAATCAAACAGTTCCATCTTGATCACATGACTATAGAGATCATGTGTACCAATTTGTGTGAAATTTGGATAAAATGTGAAGGCTTAATATCCAAAAATGTGTTTTACATAAGTCGGCCTCTAAGTGGCGCTATAAAAGGCAAATGTGAAAAATGCAGGGCAGATGTTTTTCCTTGGCCTCTAGGGAGTGTGCGTGCAAAGTTTCACGCAGATCGGTGCAGTTATAGTTAAAAACACAAATCAGCCTTTTATAGCGCCACCATGAGGCTGATGTGAAAAATGTCAGGTGGCATTTCTTCCTCGGCCTAGTGGGAATGTGTTTGTGAAATTTCACGGACATCACAAGCTGCGTTCATGATTTGAGGCATTTTGTTCAAAACGGACCAATCCTGCAAATTTTGGAAGGCAACCTTAGCCAATGAGGATGGAATATGGGAAATCGGACAGATTCGTGTTGATCACATGACTATAGAGATACTGTGTACCGATTTGCATGACGTTTGGATAAAATCTGTAGGAGTAATATAAAAAAATGGGTTTTGCACAAATCTGCCTCCAGGTGGCGCTATAACAGGCCCATGTGAAAAATTTGAGGCAGAGGTTCTGAATTGGCATCCAGGGAGTGTGTGTGCACAGTTTCGCAGCAACCGGGCCAACGGTGCCAGAGATTAGCTGGTAACACACGGACAGGACGGACGGACACACGGACGGACGGACGGAAGGACGGACAGGGGGTCAAACATACTCTCTCGCCATGCCTTTCGGCCTGGCGGAGACAATAAGCAGCAGTCAGGTCTCCACAGAGCACGCACTGAGCACATAATGGGTTAAATTAATATACAAAACGTATTCCATTCAGGACGATGTGATGGTATCATTCTTCACAAAGAAAGTTTATACCGTCACAGAATATGGTAATAATCCCACTGGCAAACACTGTAGGACTGCAGTTTACACTGTCTGCCAAAACGCACATTATTCTAAGGAGAGAGATAACGTTACGTTACGCACTGGGAGGCAAAGGAAACCCTGACAAATGACTTGAATTCAATGAGAGCCAGGTGGTTTATTTCATGATCCTCTTTAAACCCAGCACCCCGACAGCTGATGTGTTCATTCTATCAGCATTCTATAATAAAACATCAATACGGTAGGAAGGTTTGTGCTCTTGACAGAAAAGGCTTTACCAAAAGTTACAGCCAGGTGTGAGATGCCAGCAATGAAGTCCAGAGACAATAGAATATTTGTGTCAGTGTGTGAGCCTCCTCTTGTTTCTATCATTCAATAATCATCATTTAATAGTGAGTAGTTGTGAGACAGTGTGCGCTCCAGGTGGAGAGCTGCTCATTGGACAGGAGCCAGCCGGTGATGCCCTGCGTCTCTGGTCGTTCTGAAGTAGACTAGCCTATGGTAGTTTGTCTGTAAACCATCTATACAGTTAGCCATAGATTACGACTCTCATAAACGCATTTTATGATTCTGACATTTTCAATCTACGAGAGTCGTAGCTACTATCCCCCCATTTCCTACTGGACTTTCAGCCCCTAGCCCGTAGGGTGTCCAAACATGTACAAATGGAGAAATAAAAGGTGCTTACCCTCTGGCCCCAAATGTTAACTCACTCTACAGGGTTCTAGTGCAATGTAATAATCCATATTTTCAGATAAAGAAGTGTTTTAATCATGTCTGTGTCCCCCCCCCCCCCCCCCCTCGTTTACGTCCTGTTTACATCTAGTGTAATACCGGATGTGCTTCGTCACTACAGACCATTGGGAATTTCCAACAGAATCGTCCACAGACGGGATTAAAACACTTATTTATCTAAAAATATGACGCCCTGTTTTTGGATGAGCTCACTGCTCAATGTATCATTTTATTGAGAAATCCAAAGAAGAGCACAGACCGGGCGCTACTGTATGTTTTAAGACATTATCATTATCTTCTTTTCAAAATGACAAAGATAAATCTTTAATAAGATATATGTGTCTGTCATCACCAGACTGCAGTTGTTGACGCTGTAAATAGACAGTCTTGTGATGACAGCTGTGTTTTTAACGTCTTAATACGTTGCTGTGTGGACAGAGATATGTTTGTAAACGGGGCCGTTTAGACACAGATCTTAACCAAAACAAAAAATCGAAGTTTATTTTAAAAAGTACCCGAGTACGTGTGAACGAAGCCTGAGTCCCTTCATCATCAACATGGTAAACTAAGGTTTGACCTTGGTGTGAACTTGTGGAAGTCAAAGTGACTCAATGTGACACAATGTTTCTCCTTCTTTTATTGATATTCAAACCAAGCAAATTAAACCCACAATCTAACGGCTAAACTTCAAACCATTCATGGTCAGGGGTGCAGATCCCAGGGAGAAAGAGGGGACATGTCTGACACAATAAAGTATTTAGAAATACATTATATCATTTAAAATACATATTTCAAGATGTTGTTTTTGTAGTTCAGCCAATATGAACGGATAGAAACACAACAGTGGAGCTGAAAAACGGAAATATAAATAATACTGACCAAGGAATATCTAAACTGTCTGAATTAGACACATATTGTGTTCTTAACTTTAGTAAAGTTTGAACAACCTTTGTTATTGTTGACATTAGTTTGTTTCATATATTGAAAATGGATTTGGTGTTTATTTAATGCTAAATGTCAGACAAACTGTAATCATTGTGAACATTATTAGTTTGTTTAAAATCCAAGTGTTAACTCTATGTTGGTGATATTATTGATGTTCCCTCCAGAAAGTCATTTTTTGTGGTTCCCCCTTAAATTAAAATCTGCTCCCCTGCTCATGATTACATATTGTAAATGATTACATTACAGTCATTTAGCAGACACTTTTCGTGTCATTGTAAAGAGACTTACAATAAGTGCATCAACATAGGTAGGCAAGAAAACTACTAATCACCAGAGGTCTGAAGTGCATTCTCTACTAAAACAAGCAACTAAGAGTATACCTAGAGCTGAGTTAAAAGTGACATATATCAGCTACCTACTTTCTTAAACAGATTAGACTAATAGAAAAATTAAATGAGCAAGAGCTAAAACAAATAAGTGATGATTACATATAAATCATTACTTAACATATATTATTGCATGTCATCAGTGTTTCCCATTAATTTCTTAGACTATGACGGCCCACCATTGTCTAATTTGGGTGGACCCATCACCCCAGACCCCTAGAGGGTCTAGGACCACCCATCACCCCAGACCCCTAGAGGGTCTAGGTCCACCCATCACCCCAGACCCCTAGAGGGTCTAGGTCCACCCATCACAGGAAAACTGTGATCATAACACATTAATTATCACACATAATAAATGACTTATGGTCAATTATAAAATAATAAAACCTTTTTCACAAACATGGCTGAATGACTTCCATTCAGATGGATATTAATATTAATGTTATGAAGAACTCTGATTGTGTGTGTGATCATTTATTTAATGTTTCAATATAGTTTAGAACTGAAATATTATGTTTGTTTTTTTCTGACGACAGAAACTATACAAAGTAATGTGATGAACCGCCCACACTAATTGGGACTCCATCTTCCTTTGGTGTGTCGCCCAGGTGGCGCCTAAACCCTGACCTTTAACCTCACAAAAAAAAATTCTATAAATTAACCCTAATCTTAACCTCACCTCAAAACCACGTCGACCTGGGCGAAACACTGGGAAACTCCACACTAATTATTGTTAGCCTTGGCTAGCCAATTACCATTTCTAATTGTTTAAAAGAGACATCTGTGAAAAAGGTTGATGATGTCATCATTATGCTGCTGTTATGATTAATTAAAAGGTTGATGAGGTCATCATTGTGCTGCTGTATTTAAAAGTATTTAAAAGCTGAATGGACACACATGTATTGCCTCCTCTCTCCACCTGGGGGCAGCGACGACTCTCTGTTTCTCTGAAAAACACACCCCAAAATATATATATATTCAAAGATTTGCACAAATGTTCAAGAAAAATAGCAGATCTACAAGCTTGTAGTGCGGCAATCGGTGCCACGCTATGAGCTTGTAGATGCCCAACCCAACCTTTGATGTGACCCAACCAACCAAGTAGTACCAAATAGTGTATCTTAGTAGGAAGGGCAGCTCAGTTGGTAGAACACTCTCCTTTGGACCACAAGGTTCTGTCTTTGATCCTGATAGTGATGGAATGATCAGTGTTTTCAATGAACTGAATCATTGGGTTCAGTTCACTGAAATGTTGTGTTCAATGTACTGAATCATTGGGTTCAGTTCACTGAAATGTTGTGTTCAATGAACTGAATCATTGGGTTCAGTTCACTGAAATGTTGTGTTCAATGAACTGAATCATTGGTACAGTTCACTGAAATGTTTATTTCAAATGATTGGTTCAGAGTATGTCTGCATTGTGTCGTCTCTTCACTGAACTGAATCACAGGCACTTCTTTTCCTGACTGAATCACCCGAACGTCCTCTCAGGCTATGGGATCTAAACTCCTGCATCTGAATGTCCTCTCAGGCTATGGGATCTAAACTCCTGTGTCATGTAAAACATTTTCATATTTGATTGATGATGATTTGTCCAAACTACCCCCCCGCCCAATATCTGACCATATTGTCATCAGTGTTGTCTGATACAACAAATCATTTGATTATTACATTTGATTATTAGATTCATTATTATAATAAATGAAGCAGAAGACACATGATAATGTGAATTCACGTGACCGGGATGGTTTACCAGGCTAGTTGTTTCACTTCTTACACAAGCATGTTGTTTTGTGTATGTTTTATAGTTTTATACACTTTTATACTGTAATGCCCCACTCCCTTATATGGAGTTATGGGAGTGTGCTCTGCTCATGCTGTTCCTTCTAGGTGAACAGGGTGGGGCAGTCTATCTACTAATGGCTCATTGGAGAGCACCTGGGCCCGGTGCCTCCAGGAGTGTATAAAAGCCAGCCCATGATCGGTCTTGATTGAGATCCAGAGGAGAGAGGACTGTGTCCTCTTCAGCTGCTCCCCATGCTTTTGTTCTGTTCTATTTGATTATTCTTTCCATCCACACACCCTTCCACTCATCCACACTTAACACCACTGATTCACTGACTCCACACCTCATTGGATCCTTTACTGTTATGATGTCTCTTTATGTTCAGTTATCTATAAGTTGCTTACGTTAGTTTAGTAGTTAATACATATCTTTCTTACACTTTCCATTGGTCTCCCTCCCCTATTATTTGTCGTGGCAAGAGCCAGCCATGACAATACATAAAACAAAAAAACAAAGTTTAGTAAAAAGAAAGAGGAAGTGAACCTGGGTGTGTGGGAGGAGTCTAAAGATCGTCATTGGTTGTCGGCACCAGAATACGACCTGATAGAAGAAGAAGAGAGACAGTTAAAACAGACACACAAATAAATCCTATGTACTGTATTGTGTGTATTTCTCCATACAATGCATAAATGTACACTAACACAATAACACAATAACACAACAACACAATAACACAACAACACAACAACATTTGGGTTCAGTCATCAGGGTCACATGTTGAATGTGAACATTTGACTCTTATTTAGGACTAAATGTAACACTGATGTATTAAAGCTAAATGTGACAACATAGAACACACTTTGACCTCTAACTAGGTTGTCTAAACTGGTCTAAACCGGTTAAGGTTCTAAACCAATATAAACCAGTTTAGGTTGTGGCTTTACATGTTTGTTTGTTTGTTTGTTTGTTTGCATTTCTGTGAGGGTTCCTCATGTCATGTGATCCTCTGTTGATCTGACCTCATTTATTCCACTGTTATTATAACAATTAATGAAACATGTTAATGAAACATGCTAATTAAACATGTTAATTAAACATGTTAATTAAACATGTTAATCACCTCGTTTCTTCCACTGGAAGTAGATGAATCCAGACAGGAACAAGACCAGACCCAGAACCAGACCTGATGCTCCCATGGCCACCTTGTTCTTCACTGACTCTGGCATGGAGTCATCTGACAATACAAATATTATATTAATTATATGATATATTATTACAGTAGATTAAAACACCTTGTTCTTCACTGACTCTGGCATGGAGTCATCTGACAATACAAATATTATATTAATTATATGATATATTATTACAGTAGATTAAAACACCTTGTTCTTCACTGACTCTGGCATGGAGTCATCTGACAATACAAATATTATATTAATGATATGATATATTATTACAGTAGATTAAAACACCTTGTTCTTCACTGACTCTGACATGGAATCATCTGTGTCATTTTGGATTTGATAATACTATACTATAACCATTATTTTATACTTTGGCTATTCAAAAATAGCAGATCTGCTATTCTTGAAAAATCGTGAACATTTCTGCAAATTATATTCTGTATATATATGTTTTAAAAACATTTTTCAACTCAAATCTTTGCTTCTGGGGGGGATTTGATGGGGATCAGCAGTAATTTTGGGGGTCCTTGACAAGAAAATGTTTGAGCACCACTGATATTATAGCAACAACAGAAGAGTTAAGACTTGTTGAGACATTTGACTGTAACAAATGTTACAAATGTTAAAAATATATATATATTCAAAGATTTGCACAAATGTTCAAGAAAAATAGCAGATCTACAAGCTTGTAGTGCGGCAATCGGTGCCACGCTATGAGCTTGTAGATGCCCAACCCAACCTTTGATGTGACCCAACCAACCAAGTAGTACCAAGCAGGGAGGCATTGGGTCCCACTTTGATAGTCTTTGGTACGACCCAACTGGGGATCGAACCCAGACCTCCCCATCTTAGGACAGACTCTAACCACTAGACCATTACCATTGATATTAATGCAGCATTTATATAAGACCAGTTCCATCTCTCAGGACTGTTCTCATACTTTAAATTAATACATTTTATAAATTCTATAACTTGCAGCCATTAGTAAACAAAGATCATTATGGAATAAAAAAATAAATAAAAAATATCGACGTAGATCTACATCAATGGCAGGAAATGTGTTAAAACAGAGTGTAGTGTAACTGTTGCGAACGTTCACGGCATACTTGCCAGCACTGGCCTATATATGGAGATCCCCATAAATGGAGACGATCGACCTACGAAGTCGTCATAGAGACCCAAGACGTGTCATAGATACGGAGTCTGACATCAGTGAACCCTTCCCAGAAACTCCATATAGAGATAACCGTCACGTCCAGGACTGACGTCCTGGTCCCATATTTGGGCATAACTGACATAGGCAGCTCCATAAGAGCAGTGATGTCAGGGGCTACCCACAGCAGGATAAAACACGCTGGATGTCATGGCTCAAACTCACTCTCCTCATCGGCACTAGAATCAGCCCTAACCCTTCCAGAGTAGCCAGCATCGATCCAAGCAGGATCAGCTCAACTGACAACAGTGTCCTCAGCGACGCTCGAAGATCATCTGAACTCTCTCTAGAGTATCAGGACGACTAGCCGGCCGTACAACCCAGCTAGGCCTCACAGTGGCTCTTGAGTCCGGTTCTAAACAACCAGCCGATTATCAGTTTAACAGTAACACTTACATTAGAATACAGTAGAATACAGTAGATTACAGTACACTACAGTAGAATACAGTAGAATACAGTAGATTACAGTAGGGAAGACCGGGGACAAAAGTAACACCTTTTGTATTTGCCTTCATAATTCACAGACTACTTTTGCTATAATAAACATATATATGTGCCCTAATTAATAATAAAAATGTTAAGCTTTCACTAATAAGGACAAGACTAAAATATTAATTTGAATGCAATGAGTCACAGTGTTACAATTGCCCCCGTGACGGGGGCAGTTATAACAGTGGTTGGGGGCATTTATAACACTGTAAAAATAAGTCATATTAACACACTTTATCTCAAATAAAAGCACATCACTAAGTAATATGTATTTTTTATAATTTAACATTTTTACTTACGAATTTTTTATATACATAATTACAATTATTTTGTATTTTTATTTAAAAGAAATTTTTTTTTTTTTTTTTTTTTTTATGTATGTAAATGTTTTATTTAAATGTATTTTTACTTTGAAATGTAGTGACATTTAGTGAAATATGTTCATTTACTAACAAAAAAGTATGTAATCCCAGACAAAAAATCTGCTTGCATTGAAAACACATTGTTACAATTGACCCCGGTCACTGTGTTACAATTGCCCCCGATGGGGCAACCATGATAAAATCCCATATTCTAGCTAGAAACACCTATACTAGCCTAGGCTGCTGACGTTAATTTGTGACCAATAACATAGAGATACAATTCATCAAAGTATAAATTAGCTGACATCTTCTCTTTAGACAGCAGAAGGAAAATACCGTACACTCAAAAATTTACATTTACACCTCAAAATCAGTTTTTTTGTTGAAAACCTCTGCTGAGATGAAATGATCATTCTATCCTTCCATAGGCAGAGAGAGAATCCTACTGAGCATGTGCACAAGAAGTATCACCCCTCTAGCTTATTTCTAATTAGAATTATTGAGTGTGTTACTTTTGCCCCCTGTTACTTTTGTCCCCGGACTCCCCTACACTACAGTAAATTACAGTAGATTACAGTAACTGACCCCAGTCCATCTTGATAGGCGCGGTCAGGCTGGGATGTTCCACCATGCATGTGATCTTCTCTCCTGATCTGTAACACACACACACACACACACACACACACACACACACACACACACACACACACACACACAGGATGGTAAGGGGCAGAAGAAACGTAGTAACGAGATACACACGTAATAGCGTATTCCTGTGTGTGTGTGTGTGTGTGTGTGTGTGTGTGTGTGTGTGTGTGTGTGTGTGTGTGTGTGTGTGTGTGTGTGTGTGTGTGTGTGTGTGTGTGTGTGTGTGTGTGTGTGTGTGACTTAGTATTATTAGCCTACCAATTAATGGCCCATTTTCAGCAAGTGAGTAACACGTGTTTGATTTTTAAAGAATATATGTATAAGTGTCTACTAAGTGTGTATTTCTATGTATAGGTGTCTGTTAGGTACCTGGGTGTGTACTCCAGGTAGGAGTGGTACTGGTAGTACCAGTAGAGGTGTGTATTATATGTATAGGTGTCTGTTAGGTGTGTACCTGGGTGTGTACTCCAGGTAGGAGTGGTACTGGTAGTACCAGTAGAGGTGTGTATTTCTATGTATAGGTGTCTGTTAGGTGTGTACCTGGGTGTGTACTCCAGGTAGGAGTGGTACTGGTAGTACCAGTCTCCATCAGACAGCTCATCGGTAGAGGAGAGACCAGAGGTCAAAGGTTCTTGACCTATCAGCCAGGTCACCAGGATCACTTTAGGATAGAAGTCGTAGCTGCTGCACCTCAGCATGTGAGTGTGTTCACCACGACGAGGGGGAGTCATTGACTTCAGTCTCACTTTGGGCTCCACTCCTAAAAAAGATGATTATTATTATCATTATCATTATCATTATCATTATTATTATTATATATCAGTCATAGGAAAATGTCATTATCATTAATAATTGTATATCATCCAAATGAGATCCAAATGATCCAGAAAGCTGCAAAACGCTTGGTCATCAAACAGCAAAAATGTATCTCCCCCGTTCTCCTCTCCCTCCATTTCATTGTGTTCATTTAAAAACATTAATCCTGGTGTCTCTATTTTAGGAAGGTCATTATATGTAGGTGAAAACACTCAGAAATAGATCTATATGTTTCATTCGGTGAAATTCGGCACTCGGTGCCGCACTATGAGCTTGTAGATCTGCTATTCTTTGAAAAATCATGAAAATATGTGTTACTCTTTATATATATATTTTTTTAAAGTGAACATTTGTCAAATGTTTTGTTTCAGGGACCCCCAGAGTTACAAATGTTCACGTTATAAAATATATATTCAAAGATTTGCACACATTGTCAAGATTAAAAAAAAATAGCAGATCTACAAGCTCATCGCGCGGCACTCGGTGCCGCGCGATGAGCTTGTAGATCTGCTATTTTTGAATAGCTAAAGAAATCTAAAATGACAGAGATGCGTCCCCGGATTGAATGGGTTAAGGGACGCTACGGCCCAGACCAAGGGATGTTTTATAATCATTATCAGATCAATATTAACACCATTAATCATCTCTGAATAGAATGATTTATTATGATGTCATGTTATAGTTTATGAGGTGATGAGTGTTGAGTGCTGCTCTGAGATCAGCTCACCTCTCTTGTTCAGAACAGAGGAGTAGTATAGCTCAATGTTGGGTTTGCAGAATGCCTCTCGTTGTGCTCTGAACGCAGCCAGTCTTGTAGGATCTTTATTCATGCGCTCTGCGTTCTTCACACCAAGCTCAGTGTATCCAACAAACTGATCTACTCTACTGTCCCACCTGTTCAGCTCATCACCATCGAAATTAGCTGACTGTATGAACTGTATGTCCTTCAGCTCACTGGAGTTATACACACAGCGGTAAGCCTGATAGAACACATATCCATCTGGAAATAGACAATTAAAAATGTCATTAACGTTCAGTTTTATTATCATCTGTATAATATCAACACTAGGCGAACTGCCCCCCATCGGCCAAATATGTCACTACATAAAGTCTAAAATAAGTTGTCTGATTATTTTAAGTACTTATGTGTGGGTGAGTCTATGTAAAGGGCTTTTATATAAAACTAAAAGGAAAATAAAATAATTAATTAATTGAAACAAAAATAAAAACAACAAATTAACAATGCAACTAAATAATAAGATATAATTACATTAAAAATCACATGTTGAATACAGTATTTCAACTAGCACTGAGCTGATTGGCTATGTGCGCGCACGTGCACGTGCGCGTGCGCGTGCACGTGACGTCAGAAAATATAGCCCCCCTAGTTCAAAAATCCACAGCTCATCACTGTGTGTGTGTGTGTGTGTGTGTGTGTGTGTGTGTGTGTGTGTGTGTGTGTGTGTGTGTGTGTGTGTGTGTGTGTGTGTGCGTGCGTGCGTGCGTGCGTGCGTGCGTGCGTGCGTGCGTGCGTGCGTGCGTGCGTGCGTGCGTGCGTGTGTGTGTGTGAGCCACAGCCACAGAGTAATAGGAGGAAGGCGGGGCTACTAGCAGCCAGTGGTGGAAAAAAGTACTCAAATGTTTTACAAGTAATTAAGGAAAAGTATCAATTCTGCAATATAGTAATACTCTGTTACAAGTAAAAGTCCAGAATTCAAAATGTACTTGAGTAAAAGTACAAAAGTATTGGTATGAAAATATAATTTAAGTACCAAAAGTAAAAGTACTCATTATTGTGCAGAATGTCCCTTTCAAGTTTTCAAATGTATGAAAATCCTTATAGCAGATCCAATAGCAGATCTACTAGCTCACAATGCGTCGCATCACAACACATTGTGAGCTTGTAGATCTGCTATTTTCAAATGGCCAAAATGTATATAGGGCTGAAGTGGTTAATGTATGTTTTGTAATAATAATCAAAATCTACAAAGTAACTAGTAACTAAAGTTTTAAAGTAAATGTAGTGGAGTAAAAGTACAATATTTGGATCAGAGATGTAGTGGAGTAGAAGTAAAAGTATTGAAAACTGGGAAGACTCAAGTAAAGTAGAAATACCTCAAAATTGTACTTAAGTACAGTACTTAAGTAAATCTACTCAGTTACTTTCCACCACTGCTAGCAGCCCACACACTGACTGCAAATCACTGTGAGAGACGAGGGAGCGTCTTCAGGTGAATGGGACAAGTGATTAAGAACCATTGGAAGCTAATTAAATAACAATAGAATAGTTAATGAGTGGGGCGGGGCCACTCAACCCCCCTCCTCCCCAAAGCTACATTTACAGCAGGAAGCCACATGGGAGGAGCTTCACACAACTGATTCAGTTGTGTGTGTTCATGGATGAAAAACATACTATATAGCCTACATTAGTGTGTGTGTCTCATGTATGAAAGACATACTATATAGCCTACGTTAGTGTGTGTGTTCATGTATGAAAAACATACTATATAGCCTACGTTAGTGTGTGTGTGTCTCATGTATGAACTAGAAAAAGTGCTCCTCGGAGCACAGGTCTCTGCCAGGTCAGGTAGGTTATTGTGGCCTCCTGGTGGCGCTATAATAGGCCAATGTGTTTTGGGTGACATTTGCTCCTCAACATAGTGTGAATGTGCGTGCAAAGTTTGACCGTAATCGGACGCTGCTTTCATGATTTGCGGCATTTTGTTCAAAACAAGCCACCACTGCAAACTTTAGATGTCAATCTTGGCCAATCATGATGGAATATGAAAAATCTAACACAACCGTCTTGATCACATGACTATAGAGATGATGTACTGATTTGCGTGAAATTTGGATAAAATCGGAAGAAGTAATATGAAAACAATTGTTTTACATAAGTCGGCCTCTTGGTGGCGCTATAAAAGGCAGATATGAAAAATGCAGGGCAAAGGTTTTTCCTTGACCTCTAGGGAGTGCGCTTACAAAGTTTTACACAGATCGGTGCAGTTATGGGTAAAACCATGAATCGGCCTGTTATAGCGCCACCATGGGGCTGATTTGAAAATATTCAAGTAGCATTTCTTCCTCGGCATAGTGGAAATATGCGTGCAAAATTTCAAGGAAATTGCATGCTGTGTTCATGATTTGAGGCATTTTGTTCAAAACGGAGCACTCCTGCAAACTTTGGAAGCCATTTTTAGCCAATCAGGATGGAATATGACAAATCTGAAAAACCTGTTTCCTTTAATGACTATAGAGATACTGTGTACCGATTTGCGGGAGTTTTGGACAAAATCTGTAGGAGTACTGTCAATTATTTTTTGTGCACAAATCGGCCTCCTGGTGGCGCTATAAAAGGCCCATGTGAAAAATTTGGGGCAGAGGTTCTGCTGTGGCATCCAGTGAGTGTGTGTGCACAGTTTCACTGCGAGCAAGCCAACGGTGCCGGAGATTAGCTGTCCACAGACAGAATGACGGACGGACGGACGGACGGACGGACGGACGGACGGACGGACGGACGGACGGACGGACGGACGGACGGACGGACGGACAGGGGGCAAAACATACTCTCTCGCCATGCCTTTCGGCCTGGCGGAGACAAAAACATACTATATAGCCTACGTTAGTGTGTGTGTCTCATGTATGAAAAACATACTATATAGCCTACGTTAGTGTGTGTGTTCATGTATGTAAAACATACTATATAGGTATACGTTAGTGTGTGTGTTCATGTATGAAAAACATACTATATAGTAGGGGTGTAACGATACGTTTTAACAACGATTCGATACGTATCACGATACTTGGTTGTCGATACGATACATGAACGATACAGGTTAATTTAGAACGATACGATACGTTTCGATTCAGCGATTTAGTCGATACGATACATGAACGATACAGGACAGGTTAATTTAGAACGATACGATTCCATTCAATGATTTAAAATCGATATAGTAACTATTTATTTACCCAAAAATTCTGTGTGAAAAATAAATACCTGGATACTGGATATAAACCCCTCTTTCTCTTTTTTTCTTCTTAAAAGTACTTAGTATTGATATAATTGATTATTTGCATTGCAGAACGATTCGATACGATTATTTGCATTGCAAAACGATTCGATACGATTCAAAGTCAAACGATACGATATTTAGCTGTTTGCATATCGATATAGTAGATCGTTGAAAATTCAAAACGATGCATCGATGCAGTTACTGTATCGTTACAGGCCTACTATATAGCCTACGTTACTGTGTGTGTCTCATGTATTCCCCCGCCTAGCGTACATGTGAAACTCAGAGGTCACTCATTATCACATGAAAAAGACTATTAAAGTCCACATTCATGCCCCCCCCAGCCTCTCCTCCTGCATCTACATAGTTGTATCATCTACATAGTTGTATCATCTACATAGTTGTATCATCTACATAGTTGTATCATCTACATAGTTGTACCATCTACATAGTTGTACCATCTACATAGTTGTACCATCTACATAGTTGTATCATCTACATAGTTGTATCATCTACATAGTTGTATCATCTACATAGTTGTATCAGCTACATAGTTGTATCATCTACATAGTTGTATCATCTACATAGTTGTATCATCTACATAGTTGTATCATCTACATAGTTGTATCATCTACATAGTTGTATCATCTACACCTCACCTATAGCTCAGGCTGTACAGAGCAGATACTAATGCATAGATTTGTAAATTAAACATTAAAGCACCTTGAGCACATATTCATGTTTACTAAAAATACATATAATTTAGTAAATATGTCACCATAAAAAACATAAATGCTTAATATACATGCTTAACCCATTTAGCACAGCACTCGGTGCCGCGCTATGAGCTTGTAGATCTGCTATTTTTTAAAAATCATGAAAGTTTGCGCAAATCTTTGAATAAATATATACTTTTAAAGCAAACATTTGTAACTCAAATATTTGCTTCTGGGGATTGTACGAATGTCTTCTAAATCCTAACATTAAAAAAAACAAATAAAAAACATATGTTGCTATAATATCAGTGGTTCTCAAACCTTTTTCATGATTCCCCCCCCCCAAAAATAGCAGCTCTTGCGCGGCACTCGATGCTGCGCTATGAGCTTGTAGATCTGCTATTTTTGAACAGCCAAAGAAATCTAAACTGACAGATATGTGTTCCCGGATTGAATGGGTTAAACATTTTCATTCATGTTAAATATATTCAACCGTTTTAGTTAATAACTATTGTGTTCATAGTATTCATGTACCTTTCACTGGTGGTTTCTTCAAGGCAGTGAGAATGATGTCCAGCATGGCTTTGCAGTAGTGCTGATGACCCACAGCTACTGCATAAGCTCCTGGGAGGGTCATAGGATCTACAAACGTAGGCTGAGGTTCCACCATCTTCCCTTTGTTGTAGTCTGCGTAGAACAACACTTCACCATCCAGTCCCTGCATCCACTCTTTATAAGAGTCTTTAACTGTGTCTGAACAGCCAAAGAGTTGAATGTTCTCATGAAACACTGGAAATAAAACAAAGATGACATTAAATACAAATAACAATCATCATCATCATCATCATCATCATGTTAAACAGTCATGAAATATCTTCCTGTCAAACATTTTATTCAACAGATTTAAATGTTTTTATAATATTATGAAACCGATTCATAATGATTTATTTCAGGATGTGAACATAACATTATATAATATAATGTAATATAATATAACATTATATAATATAATGTAATATAATATACAGTGGTGGAAAAAGTACTCACAGGTTTTACTTAAGTAAAAGTATCAATACTGCAATGTAGAAATACTAGCTGTTACAAGTATAAGTCCAGAATGTTTTATTTACTTGAGTAAAAGTACAAAAGTATTGGTGTCAAAATGTACTTAAAGTACCAAAAGTAGAAAGTACTCATTATACAGAATGTCCCATTTCACAAGTTTTCAAATGTATAAAAATCTTTTGAAAATAGCAGATCTACAAGCTCACAATGCGTCGCAATGCAACGTATTATGAGCTTGTAGATCTGCTATTTTCTAATGGTCTAAATGTATATATGGATGAAGTGTATGTTTTGTAATCAAAATCTACAAAGTAACTAGTAACTAAAGCTTTCAAATAATTGTATTGGAGTAAAAGTATAATATTTGCCTCTGAAATGTAGTGGAGTAGAAGTAAAAATAGTGAAAATTGTACTTAAGTACAGTACTTGAGTAAATTGTTGAACATATGGAAATGTATTAGAACGTAATTTATGTTGAACAGCTCACTTTAGGATATAGGCTTTAAATTATTTTATCACTTGATTTGCCTAAAGAAAGAATATGATATTGACTGACAGGTTGAAATGACTGCTGAGGTGCACTGGAAGGCTTGCAGCAGGCAGTAAGATTTGATAGATTTAATGCAAACGTGAATCATTTGATTTTCTCATGTATTTAACCTGATGTTATTAATGATTTAATGTACTCATGTATAATTGCTGATAATATGCAGTATAATTGCATTTACTGAATTATGCTCAGGTATAAGACACATCTTGGGGGAAATGTAACCCCCCAGTATGCCCATATATGGCCATGCTGAATGTCGGTGCAAGGTGCAAAGTAAGTGTTTTTTGTGTGTGTGTGTGTGGCTGTTGAAAAAGGCACAACTAGAAAAAGTGCTCCTCGGAGCACAGGTCTCCGCCAGGTCAGGTACGTTATTGTGGCCTCCTGGTGGCACTATAATAGGCCAATGTGAAAAGGGTGCCATTTATTCTTAGGTCGTTCACGGCAATCGGACACTGCATTCATGATTTGAGGCATTTTGTTCCAAAAATGTGTTTTGCTATATTAGACCTGCTGGTGGCGCTATAACAGGCCAATGTGAAAAAGGGTGGCATTTCTTCCTTGGCCTAGTGGGAATGTGTTTGTGAAATTTCACGGAAATTGCAAGCTGCGTTCATGATTTGAGGCATTTTGTTCAAAACGGACCAATCCTGCAAATTTTGGAAGCAAACCTTAGCCAATGAGGATGGAATATGGGAAATCGGACATATCCATGTTGATCACATGACTATAGAGATACTGTGTACCGAATTGCATGACGTTTGGATAAAATCTGTAGGAGTAATGTAAACAAATGGGTTTTGCACAAATCGGCCTCCAGGTGGCGCTATAACAGGCCCATGTGAAAATTTTGAGGCAGAGGTTCTGAATTGGCATCCAGGGAGTGTGTGTGCACAGTTTCGCAGCGACCGGGCCAACGGTGCCAGAGATTAGCTGGTAACACACGGACAGGACGGACGGACACACACACGGACGGACGGAGGGTAAAACATACTCTCTCGCCATGCCTTTCGGCCTGGCGGAGACAAAAAGCCACATACACACACACTGACTTCTAAGAATCATACCTACGTGCACACACATACATACACACACTGACTTTCTTAACTTTCCAAGAATCACCAATGTGCACACCTATGCACACACATACACTCATGTCTGGGGAGCTTCCTTTAGACCGTACTACCGTATATAGGGGCTCACACCAGAGCATCACAGAGAGGCTGAGGGAGACTGAGGGAGGCTGAGGGAGACTGAGGGAGACTGAGGGAGGCTGAGGGAGGCTGAGGGAGACTGAGGGAGGCTGAGGGAGACTGAAGGAGGCTGAGCGAGGCTGAGGGAGACTGAGGGAGACTGAGGGAGGCTGAGGGAGACTGAGGGAGACTGAGGGAGGCTGAGCGAGGCTGAGGGAGACTGAGGGAGACTGAGGGAGGCTGAGGGAGACTGAGGGAGGCTGAGGGAGACTGAGGGAGGCTGAGGGAGGCTGAGGGAGACTGAGGGAGACTGAGGGAGACTGAGGGAGGCTGAGGGAGGCTGAGGGAGACTGAGGGAGGCTGAGGGAGACTGAGGGAGGCTGACGGAGGCGCGAGGAGGTTTTTGGACACAGAGAGGCTTTTGGGCTCTTTGGGCTCTTAGGTTTTTGGGGCTTCTTCTCCTGCACCTTATTCAGATGTTAAACAGTCATGGCTCCACATGGAGGAAGGTAAAATATTACTTAAATTAAAAAAGGGAAATTACTCTATTTTGAGATGAAACCTATTTGGTGTTTATTAATAATTATTATAACTATAAATAATAAATAATATTAATAATTTGTATTATACATTTTTGGAACTACCAAATTTAGACTGGCCTGTATTTCAGGCTGAATGAGATCTAAATGGAACCTCCTCCTTTTTAATCTAAATTCTAAATTAGTTTAGGACAAGCCTAAATTAAGGCATTTGTAAATCTGACCAGACAGACATGAAACATTCCTAGATTTCATTTCTATTTGTAGTATTTGTATTTTATATTGTTAAATACACATCTGTAATCCCACTATGAACTGAGCAAATAAAGGGAAGCTTTTAATCTTCCAAAAAGCCTCATTTTCTGAGTTAGTGCTATAGAGATAAATAGACTAGGGTTTTCTTCTGAAGGACATCACCACGCCCTTGGTGAGTATGGGAATTTCAAACTAACAGCTGATACATTACTGATATAATACACACCTCATTCAGGTAGAGATCTGTAGCTGATGCAATGATTGATGCAATGACTTGTGAGCAATGACTTGTTTTGCAATGACTTTATGCTCTGATTATGTGCAGTGGTTTTGCATGATGGTATAAATGTAAATATGTTTTGCATGGTTTGGCTCGCTATCCCTGTGTGAAGTGGTAGGCATAAGCCTGCTAACGGGGTCGAGTTTGCTCTGAAATCACCATGGTGGGGAATATGTTGTTCCTCCATCGCCACGGGTAAAATGCAGTTTTTTATACGTTTTTATAATTGACGCTTCTGTGTATAACCCGTTCAAAAGGTCCCTGAGGTTCTGGGATCTCCTGTCTGTAATCACACCGCTCCCAACAAGGTTTTGTGTGTGTGTGTGTGTGTGTGTGTGTGTGTGTGTGTGTGTGTGTGTGTGTGTGTGTGTGTGTGTGTGCGTGTGCGTGTGTGTGTGTGCTATACCGCTTGCCAAGGGTATTATAAATAATAACACTATGAATAAACTGTATGTATATTTGATATATCAATATAACAGTTTGTTATTCAGTATATAATCAACAGACATAATGTTTATTTATATTAATAACAATATAGATATACATTTCATATATCAAAATATATATAGAATGTATTTATAACAATATAAATATACACATATGTTTTAATAATATAAATATAACATTATAAATATCCATGTATTTTATATAAAAAGAGTACATCTAAGAATGCATATTTTATATAATAAGAGTAGATTTATAACAGTATCTTTAATATAATAACATAAATATAATGTACTTACTTCCTGGGATCGCTTTGACATGAAGTACAGATGAGAGGATGAGGAGGGTGGCTGTAATCTTCATCATCACTGATCAGAACTGAACTGAATTTAATAGATGAGAATAAACAGATGTGAATAAACAGATGAGAATAAACAGAAGAGAATAAACATAAGAGACTTGAGTACAGGTATTTAGTTACTTTCCACCACTGCTTGTGAACATCTATAATCATGCACTTTATCTGACAACGCATCCTGTACTACTTGAAAGCAATACTGCACTTTATACACAACTCACTTTAGTATACACATGTGACCCACCACTAGCCTGGTAAACCCTCCCTCCGGAAATCTCATTTCCATTTGATTTCAGGAGTGAGTCTGGCCTGATCGCCCATTCTGCAATATTGGCTGTGTACACCAACGGACGAGCCTATCAGCGTCGTCGCACATCGTTCAGCCTAGGCTGGCTCAGGGTGGAAGACAGGGTTAAACAACTAAAAATGGGTCTGGTCTTCAAAATTGTAAATGCAGATTTGCCCGATATGCCCCCTATACCCGCATATCTGTATAAATACCTCGAAAAAGTTAGTGACACCCACAGCCACGAAACTAGAGGGAGCGTAAACAACAATCTGGTACCACCCACCCATAAAACAAACATGGGCAAATTCTCCTTCTATAGCACAGCTACCAAGGAATGGAATAGTCTAACCCCATCCCTCAAAAAATGCAGTTCGCTGGGCTCATTCAAAACAGCCCTAAAAACCCATCTTTCTGGAGGCCGAAAGAGGAGCTAGTACCAGTTTCCCTGTAGACAGACGACCCCCCTCCCTCCTCTTTTTTGTACATATTTTGTATTTCCTCATGCTTTTTTTGTATATAATTTTTATTTTTCCATGCTTCCCCCCCCCTTTTTTTTGTACATATATTTTTTAAATGCTTTTTTTTGTACATAGTGGCATTTTTTCTGTATTATCTGTATTTTCATGTTGATTTTTGAACTGTTTGGTTGCTACTATATATGTCTATGAAATTAACTCAAGGACCCCAACGGAAACAAGTCCGCAAGGACTTTTTTGGCCGGACCTTTTAGACAAAAGCATTATAAATGTAACTGTGTTGTTTTACATTCTTTTGCCTAATAAAAATTTCAATCAATCAATCAATCAGTGATTGACAGTGTCAGTTGGCCAGAGTTCGAGTGAGCCCGAATGGCACCGAGTGCAGCCTGAATGCAGCCGACAAAACACGAACGGCAGCCATCTTTTCTATCCGCTATTTTCTCCGCTGTTTTTTTACTTCAAAAAGCTCTCAAACTTCTATTTTGAGGCACGGAATTTACTTTTAAGATATCGTTTGGATAGAATTTAGTTGTTTAACTTGGGCATGGCCGTCTCAAAAGTCCCGTTGCGTCACATAGCCTGGAGGTGGTAAAAATCAACTGCTGATTGGCTGAAGGGGAAAAACGATCATTGGCTGAAGGGGTTGTCAGTCAACGGTATTACTCCCGCCCAACTCCAGCCCACAGCCAATATTGCAGAATGGGCGATCAGGCCAGACTCACTCCTGAAATCAAATGGAAATGAGATTTCCGGAGCGAGGGTTTACCAGGCTAACCCACCACGACACAGAGCCTGTTATTGTTAATGTTTTCATTTTAGTTTTTTCATGTGATATGAAAGCAGGGAATCATAACTACACATTGACATGTTGTCATGTCATATGAAAGCAGGAATCATAACTACACATTGACATGTTGTCATGTCATATGAAAGCAGGAATCATAACTACACATTGACATGTTGTCATGTCATATGAAAGCAGGAATCATAGCTACACATTGACATGTTGTCATGTCATATGAAAGCAGGGAATCATAACTACACATTGACATGTTGTCATGTCATATGAAAGCAGGAATCATAACTACACATTGACATGTTGTCATGTCATATGAAAGCAGGAATCATAACTACACATTGACATGTTGGTTGTACAGTTTGATCCACCAGTTTAGGAGATATGGCTTATAGAGTGATGTGTAACAGAGATACAGAGAGCTGAATAAACAGAACCTGAAAGGTTCACTTCTGTGATCTGTGACATTTTAACACCTATCCCAGAATGCATTGCTTGAAAGGTGGGGGTCCGTGAGAGGGCCCAGGTAGATGACTAGTACAGCCACCACAATGTGATGGATAAAAGTAGGTGTGGCCATTTTAATGGCCAGGAGTAATTTTATACTAAAAACTAAGGGTTGGAATGGATTCAGGACCCCTGAAAACCTATAATTAGACATCCCACAAGTTCATTTTGGCCAATTTGAATTGTTCCAGGTTTTTCCCCAGGCCCTCCGGGTACCCCAACTTTGATTGAATCCCACAAAGTATCCCAAGGGAGTTGGGTTGGAACAAATTGAGAGGTGTTTGTAGACACCTTTATGAACATGTTTGTGAAGAAAGCTAGTGTTAAGCATTTATATTACAGATTGGTCAGACATTAGGCTAACTTTCCCTAACTAATTATATAACCCAGTGCACAATACTACTACTAATAAAAATAACACATTTAGCTCCTACTAGTGTTGTTAGGTAGAGTAAACCTGACTCTAGAACTACCAGAAGGGCCCTGATCATATGGGCTTAAATGACATGTGTGTGTGTGTGTGTGTGTGTGTGTGTGTGTGTGTGTGTGTGTGTGTGTGTGTGTGTGTGTGTGTGAGTGTGTGTGTGTGTGTGTGTGTGTGTGTGTGTGTGTGTTCAGCGTCGCTGGTAAAATGCTGTTCATGTTCATTAAACCTCAATCTAAGCCTCATTACATCTCACCGCTGACACCATCAAATGTCTTTAAAAACACACTGGTCATGTGATCAATGTGTCACATGAGAAGGATGCGTGTGTGTGTGTGTGTGTGTGTGTGTGTGTGTGTGTGTGTGTGTGTGTGTGTGTGTGTGTGTGTGTGTGTGTGTGTGTGTGTGTGTGTGTGTGTGTGTGCGTGCGTGCGTGCGTGCGTGCGTGCGTGCGTGCGTGCGTGCGTGCGTGCGTGCGTGCGTGCGTGCGTGCGTGCGTGCGTGCGTGCGTGTGTGTATGAATAAACTGTATGTATATTTGATATATCAATATAACTGTACGTTATTCAGTATATAATCAACAGACATAATGTTTATTTATATTAATAACAATATAGATATATATTTCATTTATCAAAAGATACAGATAATGTATGTATAACAATATAACTATACTGTATGTTTTAATAATATAAATATAACAATATAAATACTCTAATATATTACAGATAAGAATAAACAGATGAGAATAAACAGATCAGAATAAACAAATCAGAATAAACAGACCAGAATAAACACATGTTTACCTCAAGAGAAGTTCTGGAGTCTGAAAGAGAATGAAGGAGGACTCGTTTTATAGTTTAGAAGAATCAGCCAATCAGATTAAAGATATGATGTTACATCATCTGTTTCCAGAAAGACGACGAAGTGTGGATTATTGCCCATAGTCATGTATATAGCTGCTGCTTATGAACCTTATGTCTCCTTATGCACATACTGTACCTTATGCACCTTATGTCTAACCTCATGTACATACTGTACCTTATGCACCTTATGTCTAACCTAATGCACATACTGTACCTTATGCACCTTATGTCTCCTCATGTACATACTGTACCTTATATACCTTATGTCGCCTCATGTACATACTGTACCTTATGCACCTTATGTCTCCTCATGTACATACTGTACCTTATGCACCTTATGTCTAACATCATATACACACAGTACCTTATGCACCTTATGTCTAACCTCATATACACACTGTACCTTATGCACCTTATGTCTAACCTCATATACACACTGTACCTTATGCACCTTATGTCTAAACTCATATACACACTGTACCTTATGCACCTTATGTCTAACCCAGGGGTCATCAATAATGACCGTACACGGACAAATGTGTCCGTGGCAAATTCTTCATTTACACACCATTATAATGTTCTTATTTTAATCATAAGACCCAATTACTGAATGTCAAGTCTCTGGGTTTTCTTCAGAATATGTATGGCTCTGATTTACTACGACACTATATATGACACATTAGGAGTCCTACTAGTGGTTCTCAAATGTTTTATTTGCAAGGACCCCCATAACTCTGAGAGTGTACAAATGGAACCAAATGGACCCGTAAATATCTGGTCACTTCAGAAGAGAAAACCCAAATAAAATGCTCTCCACTCCACTGGTCTACTCTGCACATATGTATTATTATGCAGGGTGACAAGGGGGTGTGGTCTCTGAAGACCATATTCACACGGCGGCCATTTTATTATTAAGTTAATGAAATGCCACCCCGTTTCTTCAATGCAAAATTACAAAATGGCCGCCATGTGAATATGCTCTATTATTTCCAATTCCGCCACCCTAGAGCCTAGGGTCTGCCTGACGTTTCTTCCAGTTAAGAGGGAGTTTTTCGTTGCAAAATTGCTTGCTCAGGGTGGGATGTCGGGTCTCTACTACATGTAAAGTGTCTTGAGACAACTTGTTGTGATTTGACACTTTAATAAAATTGAATTGAATTGAATTGAATTGAATTCCATAGTGTAAAATAATACCAGTCAGAGAGTTCCATAGTTTTTGTGTCCACCCCCACCCCTCCTTGTGACAAAATATTGCCCCCCCTCCTGACAGAGGCTAAAATTGTGTGTGTGTGTGTGTGTGTGTGTGTGTGTGTGTGTGTGTGTGTGTGTGTGTGTGGTTGAAGCTACTGACAGGAAACTCCTCAAACTTTAATTTCACTTCCTGATTCACTCAGCAGCCAATCAGGATCATTCTTTTATTAAACATCACCAGTTAGAGAGAGACGAGACAGACAGACAGACAGACAGACAGACAGACAGACAGACAGACAGACAGATTGATCTCTCACAGGTTGTGTGTGTGTGTGTGTGTGTGTGTGTGTGTGTGTGTGTGTGTGTGTGTGTGTGTGTGTGTGTGAGAGAGAGAGAGAGAGAGAGAGAGTGTGTGAGAGAGAGAGAGAGAGAGAGAGAGAGAGAGAGAGAGAGAGCGAGAGAGAGAGAGAGAGAGAGAGAGAGAGAGAGAGAGAGAGAGAGGAGAGAGAGAGAGAGAGAGAGAGAGAGAGAGAGAGAGAGAGAGAGAGAGAGAGAGAGAGAGAGAGAGAGAGTATCAGTGGTGTAAAGTACTTAAGTACAATTTTGAGTTACTTTTTACTTTACTGGAGTATTTCCAATTTGCAATACTTTTACTTCTACTCCACTACATCTCAGAGGCAAATATTGTACTTTTACTCCACTACAATTATTTGAAAACTTTAGTTACTAATTACTTATATATATATATATTATTACATTATAAAACATACATTAACCACTTTAGTCGTATTTTATACATAGGCTATTTGAAAATAGCCGATCTACAAGCTCACAAAAAAAATATCTGAGCTACTTCAATCCACCACTAGACAGTATTGATACTTTTACTTAAGTAAAAAAAAAAAGTATTTTCTTCCACCAGGCGGCTCTCTCTCACATACGTTGCTTCATCATCGTCATACGTCATGACGTCAGCACGTACGTTTACGCTCTGCGTAATCCAAGATGGCGGCGCCCTCGGAGGTGGTTCTGGTGTCGCTTGGTGAGAGGTTTCCTTCATCAAACATCAACCCTCTGCACGCGCTGACCGACAGGAAGAGCTTTAATGTGTTGTTTATGAACACCTCCTCCTCCTCCTCCTCGCACCTCCTGCTGTTCTCCTCCTCCTCCTCCTCCTCCTCCTCCTCGCACCTCCTGCTGTTCTCCTCCTCTTCCTCCTCCTCCTCCTCCTCCTCCTCCTCCTCGCACCTCCTGCTGTTCTCCTCCTCTGGGAGTCAAAGGTAAACAAACATGTCAACAAGCAGTGTAGCCATGGGTCACGTGACGCTTGTCTGTCGCGAGCGTCATGGCAGAATTTCAACCTGGTGTTTGCACTTTCTCCATTAACAGTCCGTACATCTACATAAACGTTCATATTTTTAATATAAAGTGTTTACCTCATGGCCATGGATGTTACAACTATGTACGGGTCCTTATAAGTACCCGTATCTTCAGTATTGTTCAATAAAAAGCATTTTTATCCGATCGGTGGCCATTTTCTCATCGAGTTATAATGTATCAGAGTGCAGTACACCTCCCAACCAATAGGTGCGCGTAGTTGAAAGCACATCAAGAAAATGGCCACCAATCGGATTAAAATGCTTTTTATTAAACAATACGTAAGATACGGGTACTTCTGAGGGCCCGTACATAATGTTAACATCCGTGGCCATGAGGTCAGCACTTTATATTGTAAATGTGAACGTTTATGTAGATGTACGGGTTGTAAATGGAGAAAGAGACAAAACCAGGTTGAAGTTCCTTCATTACTGTCATGATATGACTGTCATGTGTCAGAGCCATATAGTCAACAAGCAGCAGTGGTGATCCTGTGAGAGAAATAAGCAACCAGATACTGGTGTAAAGTAACTAAGTACATTTACTCAAGTACTGTGCTTTCGTACAATCTTGAGGTATTTGTACTTTACTTGAGTATTTCCAATTATCAGTACTTTACCTTCTACTCCATTACATCTCATAGAGGCAAATATTGTACTTTTACTCCAGTACAATTATTTGAAAACGTTTTAGTTACTAGCTAGTTAGTTAGATTTAGATTTTATTACAAAAGAACATACATTAACCACTTCAGCCCTATATATATATATATATATATATATATATATATATATATATATATATATATATATATATATACATTTCGTCCATTTGAAATATCGCGACGCATTGTGAGCTTTTAGATCTGCTATTTTCAAAAGACTGAAATGGGACATTCTGCATAATGAGTACTTTCTACTTTTGGTACTTTGAGTACATTTTGATACCAATACTTTCTTACTTTTACTCAAGTACACTTTGAATTCTGGACTTTAACTTGTCAATGTAAATGAGTGGATTCGAGTGAAATATGTGCAAGACCATGAATCCACGCATTTACATTGACAAAGCATTTGGCAGATTCCACCCCAGAGGTAAAATAAAAGTGCGCCGTGTGACCGTGCCCTAACAGAGTATTTCTGCATTGCAGTATTGATACTTTTACTTAAGTAAAACAATTGGAGTACTTTTTCCACCACCAAGCAGTGGTGATTTAGTGAGAGAAATAAGCAACCAGGACTATGAAAATAAGCTACTAATGTAGTTTATAGGCCACATGAGACATTTAAACCTACACACTGTATACATCTGCTATTTTCAAAACAAATGTTGAAATAAAATGTTTAATATTTGAAACATTGTAACAACACAAATGTAGTATATGGGGCTCCCTGGCACTAAACATGTTCAGATGGGGCAAGTACGTTTGAGTAGGAAGCAACTGTCTTTAGTTGCTATAAACAACACAAGATGTCTGGAATTTAAATATATTGTTATACATATTGTATAGTTATTGAGATATTTGGCATACATATTGAGATATGTGCATCACACAGCCCCAGAATAATGTAAAATAAAAACATAAGTGTTAAAATTAATTATTTTCTGTTTTACAATGGTGCCATACAACAATGGAGAAAATAGTGGATATACAAGCCCTATTTTTGCTATTTATTTATTTAACTGTTTAATGGTAATGGAGGAAAAGGTTATAAATAATGGTGATACTGATGTGTTTTTCCTGCTCTAGTAAAAGAAGCATCTTCATCTGTGTGCATCTGAGGAGCTCTGAGGAGGAGGAGGATGATGATGAGGATGATGAAGGGGCGCTCAGACTCCACTCCAGTGGGTTGTTCCTCAGACATCACCGGATCTCCAACCGGAGCCGTGGCACCGCCCACCTGGTGGCCACGCCCTTACCTTCACCTTCATCTCTGGAGATGTCCGGAGGTACAGTGTGTTATTGTTATTATATTGTTGTTGTTGTTTTTAGGACGAATACAAGAACTCTCGCCCCAAAACACGCTCGTCCCGGGTCAAATCCGGTGACCTCGGAATGGTCGTCAGACTCGTCACCAAGTATTTCTAAACGTATTTGAAAACTTTAGTTACTTTGCAGAAATACATTATATCATAATATAAAACATGCATTAACTACTTCAGCCCTATTTAATTTGAAAATAGCAGATCTACAAGCTGACATCGCATCGCATCGCGAGTAAAACTATGTCTAAACCTAACTTTAACTCATTGACTGCCAGAGTTTAAACATTGTCTATAGCTTCCCTTGCCAGTGATTCCATAAATACACATATCACACACATGTCTGTCTGTCTGTCTGTCTGTCTGTCTGTCTGTCTGTCTGTCTGTCTGTCTGTCTGTCTGTCTGTCTCTCCAGTGGTCTCTCTCCATAAGGTGGTCTTAGGAGCAGGCAAGCAGACACACTCTGCGCTGGGCGACCAGCGAGCGTTTCTCCAGGCTCCTGCAGCTCCTCCTCTCCTCCTGGGTTCTGGCCAGAGAAGGAGACCCTCTGCTCCTACCCCTCCTCCTCCTCCTCCTCCTCCTCCTCCTCCTCCTCCTCCTCACAACCTCCTGGGAGAAGACCCCACTCAGGTGAGAATATCATCATCATTTATTTAACCCATTACAACCAGGAAAGCATCTGTGTCAGGGATTCCGTTAGCCGGTATTTACCGACCATTGACCGGTAAAATGTTTAATTGGCCAGTAATTATAAACACCACCGGCCACCGTGCCACGCATTTTTCCGGTTGGGAAAATGCTGTTATTGTCTCCGCCAGGCCGAAAGGCATGGCGAGAGAGTATGTTTTACCCCCTGTCCGTCCGTCCGTGTGTCATTCTGTCTGTGTACAGCTAATCTCCGGCTCCGTTGGCCCGGTCGTTGCGAAACTGTGCACACACTCTCCCTGGATGCCAAATCAGAACCTCTGCCCAAAATCTTTCACATGGGCCTGTTATAGCGCCACCAGGATGCCGATTTGTGCAAAACTTATTTTTGGATATTACTCCTACAGATTTTATCCAAACATCACGCAAATCGGTACACAGTATCTCTATAGTCATGTGATCAACACAGATCTGTCCGATATTTCATATTCCATCCTGATTGGTTAAGGTTGGCTTCCAAATTTTGCAGGATTGGTCCGTTTTGAACAAAATGTCTCAAATCATGAACACAGCGTGCGATTTCTGTGAAAACTTGCACGCACATTCCCACTAGGCCGAGGAAGAAATGCCACCCTTTTTACATTGGCCTATTATAGCGCCACCAGGAGGCCACAATAACCTACGTGACCTGGCGGAGACCTGTGCTTTTTCTAGTTAGGCTATTTTATCATTTAAGCCTATTATTAATATTATTATTAAGATAAAGTATTTGGCTACAACCATTAAAATCATAATCATTTAAAGTTTTTATCATGATCTGACTGTGTGGTTTAATTCCGACAGCCTGCTGCTGCTGCGCGCTGCAGTTATAGATTAGCCTATTCGTTGTACGATGGTGTCGTGCGTTGAAGCTACAAGCTCACAGCACGTCTCAACGTGCAGCGTTGTGAGCTTGTATGTCTGCTATTTTTAATACGCCACAACACAGCTGAGAGACACAGCTGTGTCTCCTCCTAATCAGCGCTCTCTGGTTCGCTCGGTGTTGATAAACAGAACCGGGATTTTCCGAGGATTCACTGATAGAATCGGAACCAAACCGGACCCAATTGTCGATAAAGGGACCCGAACACGTGTGGGTCGTGGATATTATGAAACCCTGATCTGTGTGTCATTTTAGATTAGAGATGTAAACCTGATCATGAATTATGAAAAGGTCCAAAACTTAAACTTTTCAGGATTCAAATTCAGAGGTATTAAAAGTAGCAGATCTACAAGCTCTTGTAGATCTGCTACTTTTGATTCTTTTTGTGTGACGCTGTAGTATGGTGAAGTAGGACGTTCATTTACAACAACTAAAAACAAAGTTAGATCTTCAAGCTCATAGCGTGTCACTTTGTGCCGCGCTATGAGCTTTTAGATTCGCTATTTTTGAAAAAAAAAAAGACATTTGACAAACATTTTAACTCAAATCTTTGCTTCTGGGGGTCCCTGGAACAACATGTTTTGAGATGGGGGTCTGCAGCCAAATACAGATTATTTTGGTGGTCCTTGACATGAAAAAGTTTAAGCACCACTGATATAGAAACATACGTTTTATATATAATATAAATATATATCATATATATAAATATATATAATATATATAAATATATCCACTGATATAGCAGCATACGATTTTCACTAAACTGTTAGGATTTATAATGAACGCAATTACTATCAGTTTCAGGAGTTTCTTCTTCTCTCAGTTTCAGCAGTTTGTTCTTCTCTCAGTTTCAGGAGTTTCTTCTTCTCTCAGTTTCAGGAGTTTCTTCTTCTCTCAGTTTCAGGAGTATCTTCTTCTCTCAGTTTCAGGAGTATCTTCAAGACCTGCTGGTGATGGAGTGTCGTCCCGTCAGACAGGGAGCGCTGACCGTTGACACGGTCGTCGTGGTGACCGACCGCTGGGACGCCTGTGAAGCTCCTCCCCCTCCTCTGCCCTCCTCCTCCAGACCGATGACATCATCATCGTCTTCATCTTCATCATCAGTGTGCGCGGCGGTGACATCATCAGTGTGCGCGGCGGTGACATCATCAGTGTGCGCGGCGGTGACATCATCAGTGTGCGCGGCGGTGACATCATCAGTGTGCGCGGCGGTGACATCATCAGTGTGCGCGGCGGTGACATCATCAGTGTGCGCGGCGGTGACATCATCAGTGTGCGCGGCGGTGACATGCTGGGTGTTTGCGTCAGACTTTACACATTTCACCAACGGCCTTGGTGACTCAGGTAAAGGAAGATCTGTCACAGTTATGCTCCATTTTTGGGCGGTGTAGCCGCCCCTATAAGTGGGGTTGGGACACCTCATTAGTACACCCTTCGCTGTACTGTGATTGGCTCATAATTAGTACACCCCTAGCATTAGTACACCCCTAGCTGTACTGTGATTGGCTGACTCTATTCAGCACTGTGATTGGCTAGCGAGACACATGATGAAACTAATAACCTATAAATAGGACTATGCACTTCAGGAAGTGAGCTTCCATCACTGTGATGACCACACCGCCCACTTTAAACTTTTAAAAACATTTTTTATAAATCAGCGCTATTGGACACCCTAAAACCATGAATTATGATGTTTGACAATTATGACGTATGACGATTAACGGTCAATTAAAATGCCATATATGGTGACAACCCTAGACGGGGGAGGCGGAGTCAGAAGAGGAGGGGGCGGAGTCACCCTGCTGGAGAACAAGGGGTTCTCAGGTAGGCCTGAACATAATATCCATTATAATATAATATATAATATAATAATATGTAATAATATACATTATCTTCTTAGCCAGGGGGTCTTCAACAGGGGGTCCAGGTGTTTTGTGCCAATCTTTGCTTCTGGGGGGTCCCTGGAACCACATATTTTGAGATGGGGGTCCCTGGAACAGAATATTTTGAGATGGGGGTCCCTGGAACCACAGATTTTGTTTATCCTATCATTTTGGGTGGTCCTTGACATGAACAAAGTTTGAGAACCACTGTTACTATAATGATATTATAATGATATTATAATGATATTATAATGATATTATAATGATATTAGAACCACTGATATTATAACAACAAACTGTTATGATTTAGAAAACATTTGTAGAATCACCAGAAACAAAGATTTGAGTAAAATATTCACTTTATAAAAAAATATTCAAAGATTTGCACAAGTTCTCACGATTTTTCTAAAATAGCTTGTAGATCTGCTATCTGCAAAAGAAATCTAAAAATGACACAGATGCATTCCTGGTCTAAAAGGGTTAATCCATTAAAAACTGAAAAGCATCTGTGTGTCATTATTACATTTTAGGAGACATTTGTAGAAATAAACTGGTTCATATTTCCATGATGCTCTCTCTCTCTGTCTCTCTGTCTCTCTGTCTCTCTGTCTGTGTCTCGGTTCCTCAGGGCTTTGGAGTGTCAGGTGGAGGTTCAGGTGCTAACCAGACGTCTAGACGGGGACAGACGTCTAGCCGGGGACAGACGTCTAGACGGGGACAGCTGTGTGTTTGTGAGCAAGCAGCTGCTGCTCAGACTGGGGCTGTTCAACAGAGAATGGGTTCTTCTGCTGGGGTGGACACAGCGTCCGGCCCAGGTACATGGTTCTTTTTCATGTCAAGGACCCCCAAACTGATATGTTTTTGGCCGCGGACCCCCCATCTGAAAAGATGTTGTACCAGGGACCCCCAGAAGAGAAAATGTGTGTTATTTCTTTTTTAATTCAAATGATTCAAAACATTTTTGATAATTTCCAAAAATGTTTGAGAATAGCAGATGTACAAGATTGTAGATCTGCTATTTTTGAATAGCCAACGTTTAAATGGATAAAGTGGTTAAATGATTGTGATGCTGTATTAACACATTTTTGCTGGAGACCCCCTGGAACCCCCCCCCCCCCCCCCAGGACCCCAGAAAACCCCAGATGTTTATTTATTATACTATATATATATATATAATGAAATGCATCTGAATATGAAGTAACAGCACTTGAGTAAATGTACTTTGTTACTTTGAGTAAATGTACTTTGTTACTTTGAGTAAATGTACTTTGTTACTTTCTGCCGCTGTGCCAGGTGGTGGTCGCAGAACACGGTGGTGAAGACCTGGGGTTACCATGGCAACATGAAGACGCAGCGTTCATATCCAGCACCCTCTGGTTCAACCTGACCAATGGACGACCACTTCCTGTCAACAACACCTCGTTAAAGATGAAGGTGATTCCACATTGCTCTTAGTGATGGTGATGTCAACAACACCTCGTTAAAGATGAAGGTGATTCCACATTGCTCTTAGTGATGGAGATAGAAGGGATTCATTTGTTTGGTTTAACCGGGATAAGATCTGGAAAGGCCTGTACGTTGTTACATTACAGTCATTTAGCAGATGCTTTTATCCAAAGCGACTTACAATAAGTGCATTCAACATAGGTAGGGAACAAAACTACTAATCACCAGAAGTCTGAAGTGCATTCTCCTCTAAAACAAGCAACTAAGAGTATACCTAGTGCTAAGGTAAAAGTGCAATATATCAGCTACCTATTTTCATAAACAGATGAGACAAATAGGAAAATCAAATGAGCAAGAGCTAAAACAAATAAGTGTATCAAATAAACACGATCCAATAAAACAAGAGCTCGTACAAGTAATTTACAGCAAGTAGGCAAGGCTAAGAGGAAGGGTCAGGGTAGTGTTTCCTGAAGAGGTGGGTTTTCAGTCTGCGGTGAAAGATGACAGCAGTGACTCTGCTGTCCTGACATCAGTGGGGAGTTCATTCCACCACTGTGGGGCCAGTCGCCCCGAGGTGGCAGACCGAAGTGGTCGGGCAGGGGTGTAAGCATCGACCATAACCCGGAGGTAAGGAGGAGCTGTTCTTTTCACTGCCCTATAGACGAATCCACAGACGCGCTGCCTGTAGCTGCCTGTAGGCGGCCATTGCTGCGGTGTCGCGTCCGCGGAGCGTTGACACCGCAGCAATGGCTGCGCGCAGGGCAGCGCTCCGTGGATTCGTGTATAGGCTAGCACCAGGGTCTTCAACTGGATGCGAGCCGCTACGGGGAGCTAGTGTAGAGAACGGAGAAGGATAGTTGTGTGGGAGGTTGAACACCAGACGAGCTGCAGCTTTCTGAACAAGCTCCAGAGGTCTGATGGCAGACGCCGGAGCACCAGCAAGGAAGGAGTTGCAGTAGTCCAGGCGGGAGATGACAAGAGCCTGGATGAGCACCTGGGCTGCCTTCTCCGTGAGGAAGGGGCGAATCCTCCTGATGTCGTAGAGGAGGAATCTGCAGGACCGTGTCACTGATGCGATGTCGGTCGTCCAGGGTCACACCCAGATTCCTCACAGTCCTAGTTGACGTCCCCACAGCATTATCAATGGTGATGGCCATGTCTCTGTGTGGACTGTCTCTGTGAGGACACTGCCATCAGCCCTTCCCCGGGGGGGAGGGCTGATGACTGATTCCCCCGCTGAGGGGAATCAGCTCGGTCTTGTCCAGGTTGATGTTCAGGTGGTGCGTCGACATTCACTCTGCTGTGTTTCTGCTATGTTCAGGGGGGGGGGGGGGCGTTAGTGACTCAGGGGTAGAGCGGCTGGATGGGAACCACAAGGTCCCCAGTTCGATCCCGGGCTCCCCCAGAGTTAGTGTCGAAGTGTCCTTGAGCAAGACACTGAACCCCTAATAGCATGGTTTCCTCCGCCATCGTTGTGTGAATGTGTGAATGTAATGCACAATCTATGTAAAGCACTTTGGATAAAAGTGCTATATAAATGCACCATTTACCATTTTACCATTTCACAATATTTATCTGGTGCTTATCGGGTTGGGGGGTCCCCAGTTCAAATATGATTATTTTGGGGGGTCGTGGCCTGAAAAGGTTGAGAACCACTGGGCTAAATAAAGGGCCTGCCCCTGTTCCTCACTTGTATTGAAGCTGTGTGTAGTCTCTTCATGGTATGACCTGATGAAGATGTGTTGTATTTAAGCTGTGTGTAGTCTCTTCATGGTATGACCTGATGAAGATGTGTTGTATTTAAGCTGTGTGTAGTCTCTTCATGGTATGACCTGATGAAGACTTATTGACATGGAAACGTCATGTTATTTGCCTGCACCCTGTAATCAAGCCTTCCTCCTCCATAACACTAAACCATAACCACACTGCTGTACTCTGTCCATAACACTAAACCATAACTATTTTGCTGTTTAAAATCAACACTGCTGTTCTCTGTCCCATTGCAGAGATGGAAGCCGGGGCGTCTCCCCCTGCAGGTCAGACAGTGAATGTCTGAGCGTCCGTCCTCCAATCGGCTCGGAGCTGCACATCCAGCCTGTCCTCTGTCCACACTGTAAACAACACGGTTGCTATGACGACCTCCTCCAGCTCCACTTCACCGTACCCAGGTAATGACACTGTAAACAACACGGTTGCTATGACAATTTAAGTTGAAGATTAATTGTCACTCTTATAATTGCGATTAAATACATTTCAATGTGTGTTTAGCGTTGAACATTGGGACGTATGAATACAAATTACATTTCTGTTTGCCTTTTAGGCTTTGTAATAAAACCTTGCATGTCCAAAACCGTTTCCTTTGTTTTATTACTATTTTAAAATCATTTTTAAAGTAGTGAAACTAGCCGATCTACAAGCTCACAGAAAAACATAACAAAGTTATTTTTTTTGCCCCGACAGCAACGATATAATTATGGACACAGTGTGACCTGTCTGTCTGTCTGTCTGTCTGTCTGTCTGTCTGTCTGTCTGTCTGTCTGTCTGTCTGTCTGTCTGTCAGGTTGGTCAGTGAGGGAGACATATTGACGGTTCCTGCTCAGCACTGTCCTGACCTGCTACACCACAACACAGATGGAATAAACAGGTATTATTATTATGATTATTGTCTCGGCATGGCGAGAGAGTATGTTTGGCACCCTGTCCGTCCGTCCTTCTGTCTGTGAGCAGCTAATCTCCGGCACCGTTGGCCCGGTCACTGCCAAACTGTGCACACACACCCCCTGGATGCCAAAGCAGAACCTCTGCCCCGAATCTTTCAGATCAGCCTATCATAGCGCCACCAGGAGGCCGATTTATTTTATATTATTCCTACATATTTCGTCCAAACATCACGCAAATCAGTACACAGTATCTCTATAGTCATGTGATCAACATGCATCTGTCCGATATTTCATATTCCATCCTAATTGGCTAACATTGGCTTCCAAAGTCTGCAGGATAGGTCCGTTTTGAACAAAATCAAATCTGTGAAATTTTGCACTTACATTATTTCCCACTAGGCAGAGGAAGAAATGCCACCCTTTTCACATTGGCCTGTTACTGTTATAGTGCCACCATCAGGTCTAATTTAGCGAAACACATTTCTGGAACAAAATGCCTCAAATCATGAATGCAGTGTGCAATTGCTGTGAAAGGCCTAAGAAGAAATGCCACCCTTTTCACATTGGCCTATTATAGCGCCACCAGGAGGCCACAATAACCTACCTGACCTGGTGGAGACCTGTGCTCTGATTTCTCCCAGCATGCAACATTGCTCTCATCATTCATTCATCTTCTCCCTCTCCTCCAGGTGTTCTGTAGTTCACTTCATCTCCTCTCCTCCAGGTGTTCTGTAGTTCACTTCATCTCCTCTCCTCCAGGTGTTCTGTAGTTCACTTCATCTCCTCTCCTCCAGGTGTTCTGTAGTTCACTTCATCTCCTCTCCTCCAGGTGTTCTGTAGTTCACTTCATCTCCTCTCCTCCAGGTGTTCTGTAGTTCACTTCATCTCCTCTCCTCCAGGTGTTCTGTAGTTCACTTCATCTTCTCTCCTCCAGGTGTTCTGTAGTTCACTTCATCTCCTCTCCTCCAGGTGTTCTGTAGTTCACTTCATCTCCTCTCCTCCAGGTGTTCTGTAGTTCACTTCATCTCCTCTCCTCCAGGTGTTCTGTAGTTCACTTCATCTTCTCTCCTCCAGGTGTTCTGTAGTTCACTTCATCTCCTCTCCTCCAGGTGTTCTGTAGTTCACTTCATCTCCTCTCCTCCAGGTGTTCTGTAGTTCACTTCATCTCCTCTCCTCCAGGTGTTCTGTAGTTCACTTCATCTTCTCTCCTCCAGGTGTTCTGTAGTTCACTTCATCTCCTCTCCTCCAGGTGTTCTGTAGTTCACTTCATCTCCTCTCCTCCAGGTGTTCTGTAGTTCACTTCATCTCCTCTCCTCCAGGTGTTCTGTAGTTCACTTCATCTCCTCTCCTCCAGGTGTTCTGTAGTTCACTTCATCTTCTCTCCTCCAGGTGTTCTGTAGTTCACTTCATCTCCTCTCCTCCAGGTGTTCTGTAGTTCACTTCATCTCCTCTCCTCCAGGTGTTCTGTAGTTCACTTCATCTCCTCTCCTCCAGGTGTTCTGTAGTTCACTTCAGAGTGCAGAAGGTTGTTGGACCTGAAGAAGAACAGAAGGTTGTAGGAAGTCATGAAGAGCAGAGCAGAGCAGCGTTCCTGGCAGACAGACAACACACCACACTCTCTTAAACAGCACAAGGTACAAGCCCACAACTGTGAGCTTGTAGATCTGCTATTTTTGGAGCACGACACCCGCAGGCAAACCAACCATAAAGTCCCTCCCTAACATTTTATATATTAAATATTTGTTGACAAAATTGTCAATATATTTTAGTTATAGTTTTAGTCATCATAGCTTAGTTTTTATTTAGTTTTTGTCGGTGGAAAAAGGTAGTCAATGAACATGTATCCACAAGAGGATAATTATGCCAGAGATTTGCTCCTGATCTAGGCTGTGGTACGCTCAAAATGAAGATCCATGATAGAATGTTTTATTTACAATATTACATTTACAGTAAATACAATACATTAACCACAGTGTTGTGTGTGTGTGTGTGTGTGTGTGTGTGTGTGTGTGTGTGTGTGTGTGTGTGTGTGTGTGTGTGTGTGTGTGTGTGTGTGTGTGTGTGTGTGTGTGTGTGTGTGTGTGTGTGTGTGTGTGTGTGTGTGTGTGTGTGTGTGTGTGTGTGTGTGTGTGGGGGGGGGGGGGGGGGGGGGGGTTTGGAGCAGGAAGAGCTTCTATGGTGTCAGCGTCCACACAGAGGACTTCAGCAGTGCTCTGGACAGCCTGCAGGCGGCGCTGTCCTCCACTGTAGGAGCTCCTAAGGTAAACATATTTGAGCTATAACCATTATTTTATACTTTGGCTATTCAAAAATAGCAGATATACAAGCTCACAGCGCGGCACCGTTTTAGAAAAATCTTGAACATTTGTGAAAATCTTAGTATACATATATTTTTAGAATAACTCAAATATTTGCTTCTGGGGGTCGCTGATCCCCTATATTTTGATGGGGATCAGCGACCAAATACATATAATTTTAGGGGTCCTTGACATGAAAAAGCCACTGATATTACAACATACGTTTTTTTCCCCAAAACACATTTTCACAATTTTTCAAAAATAGCAGATCTACAAGCTCATAGTAGATCTATAACAGCAAAAATAAAACCTGGTGAAACAGTTGCGTGCATTATAGCAAGATGAGGATAAAGGAAACCTTCAGTCTAAATGTCCAGTTTGATCATTCACAACTACTGTGCCAGATACTGTGCCCCACATCAAGAGAGTAAAAGAAAAAAACAGTTTCAGTCATTACTCAGTCCGACTTCACTGTAGCCTATAGTAGTCTTTTCATAAATGATATTTGTATTTAGGCTGTCCTGAAAGTTTATAATATTTAGAGAAATGTAAAGTTTCAAATACAAAAGTAGTAGTACTAGTTGTGACTGATCAAACTGGACATTTAGACTGAATGTTTCCTTTATCCTCATCTTGCGCTAATGCACACAACTGTTTCGTTTTATTTTTGTTGTTTCTCATAAGCGTGCATCCGTTGTCCGTCAACAACACAGTAGTCTGTTCCTTGACTTCAGTGCGCTGACTCTCTCCCCACCCTCCCCCCGCCCCCCGCCCCCTTGCGCTTCAACAACACAAGAAAAGGCCGTTTGCGTCAAGGACCCCCAAAATGATATGTATTTGGCCGCAGACCCCCATCCCAAAATGTTTTGTTCCAGGTGCCCCCCAGAACCACAGATTTGAGTTACACATGTTCGCTTTAAAAATATATATATATTCAAATATTTGCACACATTTGAACTTCTAGATCTGCTATTTTTGAATTGTATAAAATATGGATAAAGGGGTTAAAATGATTGACACTTTATTAACTAATTTTGCTGGGGGTCCCCGGACCGCACTTTGAGAACCAATGGCTTCTTATTTTTTTTCATATGAAAGCAGGGAATCAGAGCTACAAATAGACATATTGTACAGTTTGACCCACCAGTGTTAGAGATATGGCTTATAGAGGGATGTCTTGCACAGATCTGTCACGACCGTCACGGATGAACTTCAACCTGGTGTTTGTACTTTCTCCCTCTTTGGCCCGTACATCTACATAAACGTTTATATTTCAAAAATAAAGTGCTGACCTCATGGTCATGGATCTTACAATTATGTACGGGTCCGTTCCGTATTGTTCAATAAAAAGCACTTTAATCTGATCGGTGGCCATTTTCTCTGTATTTTCTCCATTTGCTTTCAACTACGCGACCCTAACGGTTGGGAGGTGTATAGCACTCTGATACATTATAACTCATTATAACTCGTTTATGTAGACGTACGGGCCAGAAAAGGGAGAAAGGGCAAACACCAGGTTGAAGTTCATCATGACAGTCATGTTTCAGGGCTCTTATAGCACAGATGCAGAGACTTGACTAAACAGCTCCTAAAGACCCAGGTCTTTGTTCTCTGAGAATGTCACACAAATAAAACAATATTGCTTTCCTTACCTGTAAATGTATTTCATTTAATTGTTTTGTTACAATACGTTAAATGTGTTTCATTTGATTACAGTGTAAAAGGTCCTGAACTTCTCAACATGTTGGTCAGAGTGAGGAGAACGTTCGAGAAGGTCTGTAGCACAATTATACATTACCATAAATATATGATTTATTTGACCTTTATCTAACCAGTAAGAGCACAGTGAGACAGTCTCTTTTACAAGTATGAACTGGCCAAGAGGCAGATTAAACATACAAAACAATACAAAATACAATACAAATACAGTACAAAAGACCAAAACATGATTAACGAGACTACGGCGGCTCGTGTGGGACAACCAGGGCATGGATGTGTGTAATGACAACTAAGAACAGATTGATGAAAAGCAAAAACAAATAGAGTAAGTAGTGATATGCTTATAGCCCAGTTAGACTCTTCACATACTAGAGTATGTCTGACATAAATTTCAGGGCTTAAATCCACATGTAAATATGAAATAAATGCATAAACATGTAGCTAAGATTTAAGGTTATGGCTAGCAACCTCTAATTCAAGTGGTGTTTTCTCTACTTAGAGTTCTATAAGCTGTAGTTTCAAAACTATTCACTCAATCTTATTAAACAATGTATCATTATTTCAGCTAAATTTGGTCACACACACACACATATATATATATATATATATATATATATATATATATATATATATATATATATATATATATATATATATATATATATATATATCTGCTCAATGCTATGAGGTCTGCTGGGGAAACTGGACGACAGGGGACATTGTGTAAATAGACCTCATGGCCAGTCATTTGGGATCAATATAAGATAATACAAAATTAATAATTATAGTGTAATTAATGAAGTCATGTCATTAATGATGTATGAACAGTGTTATTAATAATTACAGTGTAATTAATGATGTCATGTCATTAATTAATGTTATTAATTAATCAACAGTGTTCTCCAAGGCCAGAGCTGCAACTCCCTGCATCGTCTTCTTTGATGAGTTGGACTCTGGCGCCCAACAGGGGGCGCTCTGGAGACTCAGGAGGTGTGATGGACAGGTGTGATGAATTGATCATATTTCATATGAACTGATATGAATAGAAGTAGGCGGAGCTGGGCTCCAGGACCTGCTTCCTCTGCTCCTGAAACTGAGATCACCATGACAACCACTTTATTATTATCCAGGGTTAATAATAAATTAACCAGGGAACCAGGGTTTTTAACCACTTTATTATTATCTAGGGTTAATAATCAATTAACCAGGGAACCAGGGTTTTTAACCACTTTATTATTATCCAGGGTTAATAATAAATTAACCAGGGAACCAGGGTTTTTAACCACTTTATTATTATCTAGGGTTAATAATCAATTAACCAGGGTTTTTAACCACTTTATTATTCGCTACGCTCAATATGCTATATAGTTGCGGAGCGCTCGGCAAATAACTGACTTTCCTGACTGCTGTCTTCAAACCTTATCATATACTTAAGGCCTAGATGCTCCGCTTGAATGGCTATATATATTATATTATATATATTATATATATGTACATCCTGTGTGCAGGAGGGCCGACATCTTCTTGGAAAAGAATCATTATTATGATTTTACCCTGAACATGGATTCAAGTTCTCAGTCACCGTCGACTGATTTAATTCATTTGGATTCCATAGAAGTCAGCAGCATGTCTTCTAAGGAAGCATGTAATGCACTGAAAATAGCCGATCTACAAGCTTACAACACGTTGCAGCACAACTTATAATTGTAAGCTTGTAGATCAGCTATTTCCATTTATTTGTCATTTTAAGATGAAAGAGTTTTTGAAGTGGTCAAACTAGCAACATGTTCAGTCTTCCAGAAAATCCTAATGATCTCAGATATTTCATAAAAGCAAAGGTTAACCCTCTGGTGTCAAAGCAAAACGCCTCGCCTGAAAGAAGGAGTTCCAAGTCAATCCTTTGTCATTTTCTACTTGCTGGTTGTTTTTACATCATACTTTTGCACAGAAGCAGCCTTTATATAAAGCCTTATTATAAGCGGAAATGGCAAAAAAAAAAAAAAAAACGTGTTTTCGTTTTAGGAATATTGACATCTATCAGGAGCAGAACAAAACCTGACCTTGTTTTTCCATAACTGTTGTTCTACCAGGGTGGTTTCATCATGTTCTTGTATGTTCTATCAGGGTGGTTTCATCATGTTCTTGTATGTTCTATCAGGGTGGTTTCATCATGTTCTTGTATGTTCTATCAGGGTGGTTTCATCATGTTCTTGTATGTTCTATCAGGGTGGTTTCATCATGTTCTTGTATGTTCGTTCTATCAGGGTGGTTTCTCAGCTCTTGGCTGAGTTGGATTCTCTGGGTTCCTGTGAAGGACTTTTTGTGATCGGAGCCACAAACCGACCTGACCTTCTGGACCAATCACTGCTCAGACCTGGCAGGTCAGAGTTCACTGCTGATGTTGTTATTATTATTATTATTATTATTATTATGGGGCCAGAGCTCAGGCACTGAGCTGGGCTCCGTTTTGATGTTGGCATTATTTTTTTCCTTCTTCTTCTTCTGCCACTTTTCGCAGTTCTGGCTGAACCGTGCTGTCGCTTTTTACGAAACTCGGCCATATGGTAGATGGTCATGAAAAACTATCAAGAAATAATTCTCACAATCTTTCGTCAAAAGGTGGCGCTATAGCACTCAATCGAAAATGCCAACTTTGAACAGGTACAACTCATGCCCTGTTTGACCTACAGCCATGAAACTTCGATACACATATGCGTCTCCTCATGCTGAACAACTTTTGACCTCTGAGCTTTAGATCTCCCACCATTTTGAATTATATGAAAAACAGTCATTGGCTCTTAAAAGCTTCATTCTTTCACTTATGGAAAATCCGTCGCTAACGTTTTGTCTGCAAAGGTCAGTGTCATGCAGATTGCTCAAAAATCCCAGGAGGAGATAGATTTTAACTATTGCAGTTTTATGACAATTATTCATCTGCGCCTAACACACATGCAGACTCATTTGTTTGAAACTTTGCAGTAATGTAGAGGTAGCCTGATTATCAGACTGAAGCTGCGTGGAGCTACAGTCTGAAATTGGCTGCACTGTAGTCGATTACTTGGGGGAGGGGATTAGCATTTCCCTAAACCAATCACAAGAGATCAAAGGATCCGCTTACATGTGACGTCGCAGGTTAGTGTCGCACAGCTTGAGAACGCCCCGTGGCGCTGATTGGCTTGTCGTTAGACCCACCCCCACCTCCAACTCTGATTTGACAGGTATTTCTTCTACCGTGAAAAGGCATAGGCTCACATTATGACACCAGACCAAGAGGAGCCCCAATTCAGAGAGTGGGCGGGGTCTATGGTCTGGAACCAGGCTAATGTAGAGGGTCATTCCAAATATCACTTAAACCAATCTTACTCCAATTGGCCAAAGGGGGGCGCTATAGCAATTTTTTTTAAATACTAATTTTAAACAGGCATAATGCATGCATCGTTTGGCCGACAGCCATGAAACTTGCTTACACTTGTGCCTTGACACATGAGGAACACTTGTATCACTTTGACCAGTAAGCTCCGCCCTTAGATTTTCCGCAATTTTGAGCAGTTTGAAGAACACTTAAACCCAGGATTTTTAAGCTTTTTGCGTGAAACGATATCATCTGTCTGACCTCCTTTTTCACTAGATCAGGTCTGTTGGTCCAATGGCTTCTCGCTTAAGTGTGTGCCTTTCAACCTCAAGGTCGCCAGTTCAAGCCTCACTTGATGCAGACTTCATTAAAGTTGCATTGCACACAACATGATTGTGTCAATTAATGCATGTGCAATTGTTAAAGATAACCTGAAATGCTTATTTGAGAGTGTTTTTTCAATGTATGACATACTTCATTGTAAAAATAGCCGATCGACAATCTCGCAACTTTTCAGATGGCAACGTTTTTTGAGCTTGTAGATCGACTACTTTCACAGTAGATGGTTAGGGAACCAGTGATCTAGAGGTCTTCAACAGGGGTACTGCAGGGGGTCCGCGAAATTGTTGTTTGATAAAAATAAAATAAAAAACTTTTTAAAAACTTTTTGTTAATTTGTTAACACACAAATCGGTAGACAGTATCTCTATAGTCATGTGATCGTCACGGATCTGTCCGATTTACCATATTCCATTCTGATTGGTTAAGATTGGCTTCCAAAGTTTGCAGGATTGGTTCATTTTGAACAAAATGCCTCAAATCATGAACGCAGCATCTGATTTCCGTGAAATTTTCCACTGAGATTCCCACTTGGCCCAGGAAGAAATGCCACCCTTTTCACATTGGCCTGTTATAGCGCCACCAGCAGGTCTAATTTAGCAAACCACATTTTTGGAACAAAATGCCTCAAATCATGAATGTAGTGTCCGATTGTCGTGCAAGGCCTAATAAGAAATGGCACCCTTTTCACATTGGCCTATTATAGCGCCACCAGGAGGCCACAATAATCTACCTGACCTGGCGGAGACCTGTGCTCCGAGGAGCACTTTTTCTAGTTTATATTGTTTTTATTTTGGAGAAACGTGGTAACTTGGCATTTGAGGACAGAGGAATTAAAAACTATCATCATTATCAGTGGTCCTTTGAGGAGGCTTATGCTTCAATTCCAAAAGTACTTAAAGCTTAACTACAAAAGAGGATCAACTCATTGCCATGTCCACAGACTCTGTCAAGACACTCATGTATGAAACACAGTACCTTGTGAAGTTCTGGATGAATTGTCAGGCACAATACCCAGAGCTTGCAGTAAAAGCTAAATGTATTTGACCTTTTGTAACTACGTATCTCTGTGACAGTAGTATTTGAGACATGAGACTCCACTATAGCCAAGAAGAGTCAAACATGGACCACCCGTGATCATGTCATGAACCACTAGTGGAGAAACAGTTCACTCAATGACATGGTGACCTAAGATGACACGTCAATGTTGTTGACAGCAGTTACTGGAACTTCCACAGAAAAGGGAACTGGAATCTCAAGAAGTGGAAGTGTGGCCTGGTTGAGTCATCATTATTAGGAAATGTGCCCATATAACAGCATGTGTCTGCTAACTCATCAGTTAACATGAGTTTAATATCTAAGGCTGGATGAAGTAAGAGACATTCTCAAAAACACTCAAACGCTCTGCTCCCTAGCATTATATTTCAGTTAAATAATGACTGTTAATTAAGGGCTTGATTAAAAGTGTTGCGCATAGTATCGTGCAATGAATTATATCAAGCCCTTAACAGTCATTATTTAAGAACATGTGTCTATGGACAATTGGTTGAGAAATAGTGTTATAAAGGGTTATGAGTATTTTAGCTCTTATAACTCTAATCATACAGAGTTATAAGCTGATCATAATATATTATAGACCTGGGATGCATAGTGTTAGTGTTACCAAAAACACTAATCTGAGCTCATATCCCCTCCCAACACAACAGTGGTCCCCAGGTTGAGTCTTAGTCAGGGTGGTGGTCCCTGGTTCACAATCAGTTGAAAACCCCTGATCTAGAGTAGTTAGCAAAACAGGCTTGGTCCATCAAGGACGGAAATACTTATACACTTATATATATCAACAGACACTACCAGGGCTATCGTATCTCTAGCTCAGGGGTTTTCAACTGATTTTGACCCAGGGACCACCATCCTGACTAAGAGCAACCTGGGGACCACCACTATTGTGCGTGGTGGGTCCATCATAGACCCACCCCACACAATAGTGGTGGGGGGTTCATGCACCACAGGGAGCTGGAGAAAATAGCTATAATATCAATATAATATCTAATAAAATACAGTGATTTTGTTTGAATATGATGGAATATGATTAAGGATTACTGTGATTATGGTAAGCTCACATTTCATATCACACACACACACACACCATACAGTAAGAACTCCTGTAAGTTATTAAAAGTAAAAAAACTAACGTTTTTTTCTTTTTCTTAATGCATGGCCAGGGACCACCGGTTGAAAACCCCTGCTCTAGCTCAATGAGAAAAAAGGCAGCCTATGAGTCCGGAGGTCACCGGTTCAATCCCTGTCCCCGACAATGTGTTGAGGTGATCACAATTTGGCATTCTTAGGCTTACACATAGTATTTCTTGAGGTTAGGGGTAGGCATAGTTTTACTGAGGTTAGGGTTAGTGAGGGTTTAAAATGCTCATGTTAAAGGAAGGGTAAGTGATATGTGTGGGTATTTTTTTTATTTTTTTTTGTTAAAAGGTTAAAGTAGTATATTGTGATAGTAATCATTGCTACAGAGCGTTTGTTGGGTCACAGGGGTCTCTCCAGCTCTTTAGTAAACACAATATAGTACATTTTCAGGTAGGTGACAACATTTAAGCCAATCAGGAGAGAGCACTGAAAATGCATTTTCTGTTTATTAAAGAGCTGGAGAGACAGGGAGATTCCTTTTACTGAACAAACACTCTATAGCAATGAGTACAATCAGAATATAGAGCTATTTAACACTTATTTTAACCAAAGTAAATCACTTACCCTACCTTTAATTGCATTGTTTTCTTTTTCTCAAGTTCGGTCTTCTATGTTTCTACGGCTTATTGTGCATATTATTTATCATTGCCTCTATCTTTTTGTCTCCGCCATGCCGAAAGGCATGGCGAGAGAGTAGGTTTTACCCTCCGTCCGTCCGTGTGTGTGTCCGTCCGTGTGTGTGTCCGTCCGTGTGTGTGTCCGTCCTGTCCGTGTGTTACCACCAAATGTCCGGCACCGTTGGCCCGTTCGCTGCAGAACTGTGCGCACACACTCCCTGGATGCCAATTCAGAATCTCTGCCTCAATTTTTTCACATGGGCCTGTTATAGCGCCACCTGGAGGCCGATTTGTGCAAAACCCATTACTCCTACAGATTTTATCCAAACGTCATGCAAATCGGTACACAGTATCTCTATAGTCATGTGATCTGTCCGATTTCCCATATTCCATCTTCATTGGCTAAGGTTTGCTTCCAAAATTTGCAGGATTGGTCAGTTTAGAACAAAACGCCTCAAATCATGAACGCAGCTTACGATTTCCGTGAAATTTCACAAACACATTCCCACTAGGCCAAGGAAGAAATGCCACCCTTTTCACATTGGCCTGTTATAGCGCCACCAGCAGGTCTAATTTAGCAAAACACATTTTTGGAACAAAATGCCTCAAATCATGAATGCAGTGTCCGATTGCCGTGAACAACCTAAGAATAAATGGCACCCTTTTCACATTGGCCTATTATAGCGCCACCAGGAGGCCACAATAACGTGCCTGACCTGGCGGAGACCTGTGCTCCGAGGAGCACTTTTTCTAGTTTATTTCTGCAATCACTGGCCCCGTATTATCGCTGCTTGCAGCTATATTTATTATTATTATTATTATTATTATTATTATTATTATTATTTTTAATAATGAATACATGTTGTGTCTGTTCAGGTTTGATAAGCTGGTTTATGTTGGAATCAATGAAGACAAGCAGTCCCAGCTTCAGGTTCTGAAGGCCATCGCCAGAAAGTAGGGACCCCCCCCCCCCCCACACACACACACACACACACACTACATATTTTATAACATTGTGTTGCAGATTAAACATTTTCATAGATTTCATAGATAACTTCATAGACTTCATAGACTGTGACCATTTAGGAAGCTGGATGTACATTTGACCACAGTCTGAAAGAGGCATTCCTTACCAAGGTGTTAAAGTACCAACGTCTTAAGGATGTTATTATGCAGCTTGGTTACAGATGTAAACTGCTTGTGTTCATATTTGGAAGCCTCGGTAATGTCCATGAATTAGTATTGATTGCAGGAATGACCAATAAGATAAGAGCTGATAAGACATTGACTACATTGTGTTCAGTGTCTGTGATAATTGTCAGTCGACCATATATGGAGGAGACAATGCTTCCTGTATCTATGATCTGTGTCCTGAAACGTGTGTGTGTGTGTGTGTGTGTGTGTGTGTGTGTGTGTGTGTGTGTGTGTGTGTGTGTGTGTGTGTGTGTGTGTGTGTGTGTGTGTGTGTGTGTGCGTGTGCGTGCGTGCGTGCGTGCGCGTGCGCGCGGTTCCAGTGTGATGCCAGTGTCAACCTGGAGGAGGTGGTGAGTCGCTGCCCCGCCCACCTGACGGGGGCGGACCTCTACGCCCTCTGCTCTGACGCCATGACGACCGCCGTCAACAGAAAGATCTCCTCCATCGTCAACGGTAACCGTCACAACTCTGTCTGTGTGTCTGCGATTCGTGACTATCCCTGGCGTATCTCCAGAGCCGTCCGACCGATCGACTTCAAACTCGGCGCCCCGAGGGAGCGGTGTGCTGAGTGAGGAGTCGGTCGGATCAGCGGCTCTCAAAAACATATCTATAATTCAACAAATCTCCATAATATGGACACGCAGTGTGTTCTATCCCTCACTTTTACTGTCTGTCTGTCTGTCTGTCTCTCAGGTATGGACACAGAAGAGTCTCCTGTGGTTCTGACAGGAGAGGACTTTGACAGAGCAGTGCAGCAGTGTAAACCATCTGTCTCTGACCAGGAGCTTCTCCGATACCAACACCTGCACCTTAACCTGACCGCCAAGTAACACCTGACCAACACCTGCACCTTAACCTGACCGCCAAGTAACACCTGACCAACACCTGCACCTTAACCTGACCGCCAAGTAACACCTGACCAACACCTGCACCTTAACCTGACCGCCAAGTAACACCTGACCAACACCTGTACCTTAACCTGACCGACAAGTAACACCTGACCAACACCTGCACCTTAACCTGACCGCAAAGTAACACCTGACCAACACCTGTACCTTAACCTGACCGACAAGTAACACCTGACCAACACCTGTACCTTAACCTGACCGCAAAGTAACACCTGACCAACACCTGTACCTTAACCTGACCGCCAAGTAACACCTGACCAACACCTGTACCTTAACCTGACTGACAAGTAACACCTCACCAACACCTGTACCTTAACCTGACCGCCAAGTAACACCTGACCAACACCTGTACCTTAACCTGACCGACAAGTAACACCTGACCAACACCTGTACCTTAACCTGACTGACAAGTAACACCTGACCAACACCTGCACCTTAACCTGACCGCAAAGTAACACCTGACCAACACCTGTACCTTAACCTGACTGACAAGTAACACCTGACCAACACCTGTACCTTAACCTGACCGCAAAGTAACACCTGACCAACACCTGTACCTTAACCTGACCGCAAAGTAACACCTGACCAACACCTGTACCTTAACCTGACCGCAAAGTAACACCTGACCAACACCTGTACCTTAACCTGACTGACAAGTAACACCTGACCAACACCTGTACCTTAACCTGACCGCAAAGTAACACCTGACCAACACCTGTATCTTAACCTGACCGCCAAGTAACACCTGACCAACACCTGTATCTTAACCTGACCGCCAAGTAACACCTGACCAACACCTGTACCTTAACCTGACTGACAAGTAACACCTGACCAACACCTGTACCTTAACCTGACCGCAAAGTAACACCTGACCAACACCTGTATCTTAACCTGACCGCCAAGTAACACCTGACCAACACCTGTACCTTAACCTGACCGCAAAGTAACACCTGACCAACACCTGTACCTTAACCTGACTGACAAGTAACACCTGACCAACACCTGTACCTTAACCTGACCGCAAAGTAACACCTGACCAACACCTGTATCTTAACCTGACCGCCAAGTAACACCTGACCAACACCTGTATCTTAACCTGACCGCCAAGTAACACCTGACCAACACCTGTACCTTAACCTGACCGCAAAGTAACACCTGACCAACACCTGTACCTTAACCTGACTGACAAGTAACACCTGACCAACACCTGTACCTTAACCTGACCGCCAAGTAACACCTGACCAACACCTGTACCTTAACCTGACCGCCAAGTAACACCTGACCAACACCTGTACCTTAACCTGACCGCCAAGTAACACCTGACCAACACCTGCACCTTAACCTGACCGCCAAGTAACACCTGCACCACAGCTCTCAGAGCTCTAGAACAGTGTGGTTGTACTGGTCAGCTCTCAGAGCTCTAGAACAGTGTGGTTGTACTGGTCAGTGTTCTAGAACAGTGTGGTTGTACTGGTCAGTTTTCTAGAACAGTGTGGTTGTACTGGTCAGAGCTCTAGAACAGTGTGGTTGTACTGGTCAGTGCTCTAGAACAGTGTGGTTGTACTGGTCAGAGCTCTAGAACAGTGTGGTTGTACTGGTCAGTGCTCTAGAACAGTGTGGTTGTACTGGTCAGTGCTCTAGAACAGTGTGGTTGTACTGGTCAGAGCTCTAGAACAGTGTGGTTGTACTGGTCAGAGCTCTAGAACAGTGTGGTTGTACTGGTCAGAGCTCTCTCCATTCACTACACTGGCTTCCTGTCTCCTTTAGGATCAAGTGCAAGGTCTCCCTCCTTACCTATCAGTGCATCCACAGCAACGCCCCCTCCTATCTAAAGGAACTCCTCAAACCCCCGACCTCCACCCGCTCCCTCCGCTCTAGAAACTCAAACACATTGAACCCCACACAACGAAGCTCCGCACCATGGGGGATCGGGCCTTCTGCTCAGCTGCTCCTCGACTGTGGAATGCCCTCCCTGACCATCTGAGAGCACCACAGTCCATTGACACTTTTAAAAGGGGTCTAAAAACCTTTCTTTTTAACAAGGCATTTGCCTAGATGGACTCAGCCATGTGCGTTGTTTTAACCTTTTAAACTTCTTTGTTTAGCTGACCTTGATCTGAATTGTATTCATTTCACTGTTTTATTATTATTGTATTCTTGTTTTCTTTTTTCTTTTTAACATTTAGCACTTTGAGATTTGTTTCAAATATAAAGTCTGTTACAAATAAAATTTATTATTATTATTATTATTATAATTATTATTATAGTGGATTTTTAATGATGTTTAATGTTTAATCCACCCCACTGTCCGAGCCCAGAGTGAACAGACCAGCGGCAGCATGCTTTGACTGCACCAGGGAGAGGAGACCATGCAGGTGAGACTCTCATAACATAGTCACTGTTTCCCAAACAATGGGTCGCGGATCCTTTTTTGCAGGTCGCGAGTGAATATCCCATAATTTTTTGTTTCCTAAATTTTGTCATAGATTTTCTAAAGATTTCCACAAACAAAACAAAAATCACACATTTTCATGAGTTGAAAACAAATTAAAATGTTTTTCAAAAAGAATTTCATGAATAAAATAAAAATAAACAAAGATTCCCTAAATTAGAAAATAAAGCTTGTAGATCTGCTATTAGTTTGGGTCCCGGGCAAACATCTGATTTTTCTTTTGGGTCTTGAGCTAAAAAGTTTGGGAACCGCTGACGTAGTCGGTCAATCAATCTCTTTCAATGTAGTGCTTTGGGAACTTTTGACTGGCATACTGACTGGCACAATGCAATGAAACGTATGTTTTTAAAACTTGAGTGACAAAAGGCCACTCAAGTGTTCAGAAATATGTAATTATTTGACTGTTAATTTCATATTAAAGGTAGGGTAAGTGATTTTCTTTGGTTAAAATAAGTGTTAAATGGCTCTATATTCTGATGGTAATCATAGTGTTTGTTCAGTAACAGGAGTCTCCATGTCTCTCCAGGGGGTCCGCTCATTATCCCGACCTCTCCATAGTCCGACCTCCCATAATTCCGAAAAATACCCATATTACCGACATCCCATAGGTCTGACATGCCATTTTCCCCACTATATTAAACCCATAATCTCAAAATCTCAATGTTCCGGCCGTGCCATTTAAAACCCATAATTCCGACATCCTAATATTCCGACCATGGAGCACCTTGCGCGCGCACGGCAGCACCAGTGGTGCACGGCGCAGTGGACACCAATTATTATTATATAGCTTAAAAATCATAACCTTTATTTGTTTAAATATGCTGGTAGCCAAACGTCTATAGGCCAACTCTAGGCCTGTCAACTTGATTGAAACATGGCCTACAGCAGATACTCCATAAATTATTATTGTTGTTAATATTATTTTATTATTATTATTATTATTAGCATATATTTGTATCATTTTATTGTTGATATTGTTATTATTTCTATTATTATTATTATTATTATTATTATTATTATTATTATTATGATTTATTATGATTTATTATTATAATTATTATTATTATTATGTATAAACACAAACCAAATGTTTTTTTTTCTCTCTTCTCCCTGTTTCGGTCTATGAGCGGTGTCTGTGTCATGCGCAAAAATAACAGATTTACAAGCTATCAACACAGTGCAATGTACAGGATGTTAGCTTATAGATCTGTTCTTTTTAAGCATGCGCCGCCACATAAAGTTATGATGTATGCTATGCAGGTCTGGGGTGTGTGTGTGGCTCAAAAATACTTTCAACACTTGGAGGTATTTATACTTCGTCATACGACAGGGTCGCGCAACGAAAATTATGGGGAGAGATTTGTCTGAAAATTATTTGTGAATCCAATATCATGATGCACAAATATTCCATGATTTACACATGTGTTTCCATTTGTGTCTATATCTAAGTTCTGAGGGTCAGACAATGTGTGTACGGTATTTTTGGGCAGTGAAACCGCCCCTATATGTGAGGTTTGGATATTTGCACACCAAATCCTGTGCTGTGATTGGCCACAAATGTACCCCCCTAACCCTGCACCGTGATTGGCCAATCACAGTCTATTCAGGACTGTGATTGGCTAGGGAAACATGACACATGTGCATAGCCCTATATAAGAAACCATAACTTTAAAAAAAACATAATTTTGTTTTTTTAAAGTTATGGTTTCTTCCATCACTTCTTCCATCACTTCTTCCATCACTTCGATGACCACTGTGACCACACTGCCCACTTCACACTGGGTGTGATTTTTTTATTTAATTAGTGGTAAGCCTACTCCTAAATATGCGAATCAGAGGCCACCATTACAGAAAACTGTTAAGTACTCAAAGAAGTGGTCCATATGCACCCGCTTATTTTATTTTCTACTTATCTGTATTTTTGTGTGCACTTCAGACAGTATATAAGTGGCTTGATTCAATATTTAGACATTTAATATGAATTGAATCAGTTGCAGGTGTTCATGCTACATACATACATGTGTACTGTACATACAGTACATACATACATGCATACGATCAGCACCAAACTTGGCACAAGCACTAGTCAGGGGTCTGCCATCAGAATAGCCACACCAGGGGTCACGTGTGGCCCTCAGGGGCCACATCAGGGGCCCCCGGGGTGCCACAGGTGCACCGTTGCCCCAATCTGCACCAAACGTGGCACAAACGCTGAACAGGGGTCTGCCATGACAATAGTCAACCCAGGGGCCGCCAAATGTATTTTACCTTTTGTAACTACATATCTCTGTGGCAGTAGTACTTTCATGCTGGCATACCTGAAGAATATGTACAGGGCAAGGTTCAAGCCAGAAAATGACATGAGACATGAGACTCCACATTAGCCAAGAAGAGACAGACATGGACCACCTGTAATCATGCCATGAAAAACAGTTCACTCAATGTCCTGGTGACCTAAGATACGTCAATGTGGTTGACAGCAGTTACTGGGAGGTAGGAGGTCAATAACTTCCACAGAAAAGGTAATTAGGGGCGCCCGCTGGCCTAGCGGTCCCGGCGCATACCACATATGCAGGTAATCCAGCTTGACAGCGTGTTGTGGGTTCGACTCCCGATCCCGACGACCTCTGCTGTGTGTCACCCATAGAGGTATAATATAACTAGAGGGCGGATTGCCCCGCCCCCAGCTATTCATTTCAATGAAATTGCTCAGTGGCGTTTTGAAGTACCTGGAAGCCTGCCGGAAGTAGAATTATTGAGACGTTTTTGAGACGTTTCGAGCAGCCATAGAGTTATGAGCATGAGCACTGGTGTCCCTTTTGCGTCCGACGTCACAACCTACCTCCATGAACGAGCCTGTGTTTATATTTATATTTATTAAATACACTCGAGATGCATATTTATATGTAAATGCATATGTATTTCTGTATAATATGTTTACATATTTATATTATATCATACAGTATATATTTATATATATAAATATCTCTGTTTTGCTTTCACCCCGCCTGCAGTTCCAGCTTTGGCCACTGGGGTGGCAGCTTCAATGTTTCTCAGCAACTCTGAGGGCCTGGTGTCACCCCCCCATCTCTCTCCCCATTTCCTGTCAGCCCACTATCCTATCAATAAAGCCAGAAAAAGCCCCAAAAATATATATAAAAAAAAAAGAAAAGGGAATTAGAATCTCAAGAAGGGGAAGTGTACCAGATTGCCTTAGTTATCATGATTAGGAAATGTGCCCATGTAATAGGGTGTGTGCTCACTTATACATAAGTTACAAATCAGTATCTGATTGCGAACGCGGGAGGAGGCGCGGCGAAGCCGCGCCTCCGACCAAGTGGAGCTTACTATGTAACCCTGCTCGGGTTGTGTCTCTGTATCTCTGTATCTCTGTGTCTCTGTGTGCACTGCCTGTGTGCAGCTCCTCTGAGATAAGTAAATGTCCAATTTAGACGTACCATACATCAAATGAAAGGTCTTTGAAAACTGAACACACCTGTCAAGGTTGCGTTTAAGCCCGCCCCTTCCCCCGGAAGCCACGCCCCGGAGAAGGCTCCTAAAAACTCCCCATTGAAACCCCATGTTAAATGAAAAGTGCCCGAATCGCTCCCAAACTTTTTCTACCCCCCCTAAGTGGGGGTCTACGAACAAATACATCGGGCTCGGATTTTGGCTCCGCCCCCCGGAAGTGGGTGAAACAGGCACTTCAAACACTTTGTTGAATTGTTCAAAAACATTCCAAGTTTTTTTTTTGTGAATTTGTATTTTTCTAAGATGCTCCTTTTAACGCAGATTTTTTTTGAAAAAAAAAAAAAAAAAATTATTGGTTACTTTTTTTTAAAATATTTTTTTTCATTCTTTTTTTTCTTTTTTTGCGTTCGCTTACCGCGTTCGCGCGTCTTACTTGTATACAGTATATCAGTTAGTATAAGTTTGGTTCCTCAAGTGTTGTTTGTCAAACTCTTTGGGCCGACCCCATGTCCAGCTGACCTTTAGTCTAGTTATCTCCTATCATCACTCTAAAGCAGGGGTAACCAACCAGTTGATTACGATCTACAGGTAGATCATCAAAGCCTTCGCTGGGTGCATACACACATGATGGGATGGGATGGGATGGGATAGACGGGCGGAAGTCCCATACACACCCATGTTATCGCGACCGTTCTTCCGGTTTTAAACTTAACATGGGTGTGTATGGGACTTCCGCCCGTCTATCCCATCCCATCCCATCATGTAGTCTGGTTCCTTATGCTTAGATTTACAATGTTGTCGGATTTTTTTGAAGATTTGCAAAACTATACATTTTTGGAAAGGTTATTGTCTAAGGAATCAGAAAATCAATGTTTGCATTTGCCCAGATGTGTATATGGCGGCCATATTGGCAATTACAAAATGGCCACCCTAAAATGTACGTTTTTTAATATCTCGGCCTCTAAATAAGCTGGAACATTGATTTTAACTCCTAAACCTACATTTTCAGTGTTGAGGAATCCAATGGTGGTAATTATAAAGCTACAAAACTTTACAATATTAACCCTTAGATGCATGACTGAGTCCAAAATGACCAGATGTGGTTGTTTTCTTGCAATATCTTTGTAATTAAAAAACATTTATCAATTCATATTGAAGATTTGCAAAACTATACATTTTTGGAAAGGTTATTGTCTAAGAAATCATAAAATCAATGTTTGCATTTGCCCAGATGTCTGTGGCCATATTGGAATTGACAAAATGGCCGCCGTAAAATGTATGTCTTGTAATATCTTGGCTTCTAAATAAGATGGAACATTGTTTTTATTGGCTAAACCTACATTTTCAGGGTCAAGGAATCCAATGGTGCAAGTTATCATTTCATTTTTTGTATCATCCCATTGACATAATCCATCATATGGGTAAAAACAGCACAGCCCAGGCAGTCAGTCAGATACTAACTCAGTGTTCTTTTTATTTCTTTTAACTGTGAACTTTGGATGTTTGTGTAACCATCTTAAACATCATGACATGTGTAATCTTAGACAGTCTATGCATCATCATAATCATCATCATCATCATCATCACTTTCGTGCGTCACAGCTTGGGAATCGTCATCGTTCTGACACTGACTGCTGCAATGACACATTTCAGTATAGGCTAAGTCCTTAGCTTTGCAGGAACATCTGCCAGAAGAACAGTCAGATTTACACTTGCATTGAACCATCTCAAGGATGGCCTTTTGGGCTGGGAGGACCTCTGTGGTCGTTGGTTTCAGCATGCCATCCAAGTGTTTGAAGTACCCATTTTGCAGGGGATGCAACTGTGGATCCTGCATATTAATGGCTGCTTGTGCCCATGCCCTTGTTTGGACATGGATTCTCAAGATGTGCTGCTTCAGAGCTCCAGGTGTTGGAGGGAGCTTGTCACTTTCTGCCCTGTGTTTGCAGAACAGATGCCATCGCAGTTCAGGGATTGTCTTGATGTTGATACCCTTGGGTGAGTAAGCTGTAAGGACTCCAGTGTTGACAGCATTCCTTCCATCACTTCTGCTTCATCCAAAAGCATCTGTAGAGCATTGATAACATCTTCATCCGTTTTGAGGTAGACCTGCAGCCAGGTTGCCTTGCCTACCATCAAACACATCCCGATGAGCAGGTTCCTCTCCCATGACAAGACGAAGGCTGATCTGACTGACTATCTTGATACCAAAACACTAGAGTACAACAGGGGATCCTCCAAGCTGATCATCACGTCTGCTTCTAGATACACCAGGAGCAACAAAGACCTGGTCTTTGAAGAAAATAACCACGAAGAAGCAGACACACTGCTGATCCACCAGGCTGTGCTGGCTTCACAGCGAAACCCACCTGATGCACCGTTGGTATTTTTCTCCCCAGATACGGACGTTTTAGTGCTAGTCACAGCAAACTATGACCTCCTGCTGATGAACACGTCCATTTCTATGGCCTCTGGTGTTGTGCAGATTGAAGATTGTGGCGAGCTCTAGGTAAAGAAAGAGCAAAGGCTTTGCCAGCCTTCCATGCATTCACTGGGGCCGACAACACAGGGAGGTTCTCCCGTATAAGCAAGGCAACCTGGCTGCAGGTCTACCTCAAAACGGATGGCGATATTATCAAAGCTCTGCAGATGCTTTTGGATGAAGCAGAAGTGACAGAAGGAATGCTGTCAACACTGGAGTCCTTTGTATGTGCAGCTTACTCACCCAAGGGTATCAACATCAAGACAATCCCTGAACTGCGATGGCATCTGTTCTGCAAGCACAGGGCAGAAAGTGACAAGCTCCCTCCAACACCTGGAGCTCTGAAACAGCACATTTTGAGAGTCCATGTCCAAACAAGGGCATGGGCACAAGCAGCCATTGCTCTGCAAGATCCACAGCTGGATCCCCTGCAAAATGGGTACTTCAAACACTCGGGTGGCATGCTGAAACCAACGACCACAGAGGTCCTCCCAGCTCCAAAGGCCATCCTTGAGATGGTTCAATGCAAGTGCAAATCAGACTGTTCTTCTGGCAGATGTTCCTGCAAAGCTAAGGACTTAGCCTGTACTGAAATGTGTCAGTGCAGCAGCCAGTGCCAGAACGATGATGATTCCCAAGCTGTGATGCACGAAAGTGATGATGATGATGATGATGATGATGATGATGGATAGAGACTGTCTAAGATTACACATGTCATGATGTTTAAGATGGTTACACAAACATCCAAAGTTCACAGTTAAAATAAATAAAAAGAACACTGAGTTAGTATCTGACTGACTGCCTGGGCTGTGCTATTTTTACCCATATGATGGATTATGTCAATGGGATGTTACAAAAAATGAAATGATAACTTGCACCATTGGATTCCTTGACCCTGAAAATGTAGGTTTAGCCATTAAAAACAATGTTCCATCTTATTTAGAAGCCAAGATATTACAAAACATACATTTTACGGCGGCCATTTTGTCAATTCCAATATGGCCACAGACATCTGGGCAAATGCAAACATTGATTTTATGATTCCTTAGACAATAACCTTTCCAAAAATGTATAGTTTTGCAAATCTTCAATATTAATTGATAAATGTTTTTTTAATTACAAAGATATTGCAAGAAAACAACCACATCTGGTCATTTTGGACTCAGTCATGCATCTAAGGGTTAATATTGTAAAGTGTTGTAGCTTTATAATTACCACCATTGGATTCCTCGACACTGAAAATGTAGGTTTAAGAGTTAAAATCAATGTTCCAGCTTATTTAGAGGCCGAGATATTAAAAAACGTACATTTTAGGGTGGCCATTTTATAATTGCCAATATGGCCGCCATATACACATCTGGGCAAATGCAAACATTGATTTTCTGATTCCTTAGACAATAACCTTTCCAAAAATGTATAGTTTTGCAAATCTTCAAAAAAATCCGACAAAATTACATAGTGAACCAGTAGTCCTTGGGCCAGACCAGATATCGGTACCACTAAGTCGGCAAAACCTTACCTATACTAAATTGTTTTTTGGGCCAATATAAGTAAATAAAAATATGATAGCCTTTCCATTGGAGCAGCTTTTTATATTTTTTGACATTTTGTTATTTTTCTCTATAGGCGGATTTTCATTCATAGCCAACAACATATTAAAAGTTATATAACACACTTTTTGGACATCACACTGCTCCTTTTTTTAATAAATTAAACAAACCTGTGTCCAATTAAAGTAGTTGATGAAGTGGGTGTGGCCTATTATTTGGTGGTGGAGCAGTTTTTTCAGGAATCAAAGCTGAAGGGGACAGCTGTCACAGGTGACTGGTAAGAACAATCCAAATCCACAATCCGTAAGACCTATTCTGAACCTCAAGGGTTTGAACAGATTTCTGAAGGTCTTCAACTTTCGAATGCTCACAACGGCGACGTTGTTGCAAACGATACGTCATGGAGATTGGTGGACGAGTATAGACCTCAAGGATGCCTATTTTCACGTCCCAATCTATCCACGGCACCGCAAGTTCCTGCGCTTCGGCTACGAAGGCAAAGTGTACGAGTACACGGTGCTCCCCTTTGGCATGTCACTGAGCTCCGGGTGTTCGTGAAATGCACAGAGGCGGCGATAGCTCCGCTGCGTCAGCAGGGTCTGCGTCTGGCGTCGTACATAGACGATTGGCTGCTGGCAGCGGAGTCGAGGGAAGAGGTAGCTCGGCACACGGAGATGGCCATTGCGCACCTGCAGTCCCTGGGGTTCACAATCAACGCTCAGAAGAGCGTTTTGATTCCATCCCAACAAGCCACCTTCGTGGGGATATCCTTGGATTCCACCACGATGATGGCGCGCCTGTCCCAGGACAGGATAACGAGCATCTTGGCATGTGTGCGCTCCATGCGCCTAGGGCGCAAAGTCACGTACAGGACATGCATGCAAGCTGCGGGCCTCATGGCCTCGGCCATACACCTGATCCAGCTGGGCAGATTCTACATGAGACCTTTCCAGAGATGGATGTGGTCTCTGAGGATACCGCACTCCATGGGTTCTCGGAAAGTGGTAGTGTCACCACGCTGTGTTTTGTCACTCCAACCGTGGACACAGGTGACCTTCTTGTCCGAAGGGGTCAAGATAGGCGCTGTAGTGTCCTGGAAGGTGATAACCACAGACGCCAGCCTCTCAGGTTGGGGGGCTGTCCACGAAGGCTACTCAGCCCGGGGGTTGTGGGACTCCTCCCAGAGCTCGAGTGGCCGAGCGGTCTACTTTTTGCCTTTCCACCCCTGGGTCTGATCCGTCCAACGTTGGAGAGGATCAGGACCCAGGGTGGGATGGTTCTGCTGGTAGCACCAGCATGGGGCACGTGGAGGACGGAGATCTTTCCCCTCCTCTACGACGAGCCGTGGCCTCTCCCCCTGCTCAGAGACCTTCTGAGGCAAGGCGGGGACGAGGTTTGGCACGAGAACCCCCAGGCTCTGGATCTGTGGGTTTACCCCGTGAAAGGTCGAGTCTAAACTCGCAAGGCCTGCCCCCTGCAGTGGTGGCCACTATACAGGGGGCTAGGGCAGATTCTACCAGACGTCAGTACGACGTTAGGTGGAATATGTTTGAGACCTGATGCCTGGAGCAATCACCTCCGGTGGTGGCTTTTCAGGCCCCTGTGAGAAGCATGATTTGGCTTTCTCCACCATCAAGGTGTACCTGGCTGCCATCACCGCCTGCCACGATGGGTTCGATGGCCAGTCGGTGGGCAAGCACTCGCTGGTGCGACGGTTTATGGCCGGCGCCAAGCGTGCTAGGCCAGTGAACAGACCTTTGTTCCCTAAGTGGGACCTGACTGTGGTGCTGGACGCACTGTGTCGGCCCCCCTTTGAGCCTCTTGAAACGTTAGATCTGAAGATCGTGAGTTTGAAGACGGTGCTTCTGGTGGCCCTTTGCACGGCGAAACGCGTCAGTGACATGCAAGCGCTCTCTGTGAGCGAGGACTGCATGTGGTTTTCAGACGACGGCAAGAGGGTTTTGCTGAAACCCAACTTGACGTTTGTGTCTAAGACCGGCGCGGTTGCCCAGGCCCCAGTAGAACTGGGGGCCTTCCATCCTCCACCGTTCATTTCGGCGGAGGACAGACGGTTGCACTGTCTGTCCAGTGAGGGCCTTAAGGCTCTACTGTCAGAGGACGGCGGCCAATCGTGAGTCATCTCAGATTTTCGTCTCCTTTGGCCGGGGTCAGAGGAAGGCGGTGGCTAGACCGACTCTGTCCAGATGGATCGTGGAGGCGATTCGGTTGGCATATGTGAGTAGTGGTGCCGCTGTCCTGTTGGGACTGAGGGCCCACTCTACTCGGAGTGTAGCTGCATCTTGGGCCCTTTACAAAGGGGTGTCAATGCAGGAGATATGCTCTGCCGCTGACTGGTCGTCATCTTTGACCTTTGCATCTTTCTACAGCCTGGACGTGGCGGCATCTGAGATGGCGCGCACGATCCTGGGTGTAGGAGCTGGCTCAAGCTAGGTGAACACATGCCTAAGGGCATGTGGTTTCTTCCTACTTGTGGGCAGCAGCCGGATTAGGCCAGGGAATGCAAGACATGCCTGGGGGCATGTTCTCTCTCTCTGCCTGGCTGGCCCCTCAAGCCCTCTCTGGACCTGCTAGGCAGGGTCCGGGAGGAGGAGGCCTTGGTTTCTCTGTCACGAGCAGGGTCTGTCTGGGCTGGTGACTAGGGACAGGACTTATGTCTGTCAAGGTCTTACCATAAATCCTTTTGCTTCCTGACCCACAGGGTCTGGGTTGCCTGGGGGCCATGGCGGCACTGTGCGCAGTGTGGCGTGCAGAGTGGAAGGTTTCAGAGGGCGAGTCCATGTGACGCAATGGTATTTATACCCCCACCGGTCGCCGGTGTTTTGCGTCACACGACCCTATCCAATAGGAATTGGAATTCGGGAGTCCAGTGTGTGCTCTGTGTGATCGCCAGGGGGCGATGATATCCAAAACCTAGGGTTACGACACCAAAACCAACTTTCTAGGTTGAATGGTAATTGAGATATAGACATTTTAAGCTCCTGGCAACCATCTTGGATGCCATCTTGAAAATTATGCCTTTCTGCTAAGTATATTTTCCTGGATATTTGGGATGTTCTCAAGCATGCCTAAAGGTACCAGAATCAATTGAAAACCCTTTTGTATCAATGTTTAGGGAGGTTTAGTGGTACTCTTTCTTATATGCCTATTGACCGGTCTATTTCTCATAAAAAGTGCTTGTTTAAGATAAGGCTGAAAATGACCACCTCAGAATGAAATACTATGGGTAAATTATACATTTCCTGAATCCTTAGGGTCATGTCAGTATTCCAGTTGTTGTGTTTTGTGTCTCTGATGTTTCTTGATGCCACAGAACTAAAAGAAAATATATGGTTTAGGCGGAAATTGTGAGAAAAAAAAGGTTATTAAAGGTTTGAAGAGCTCCAGTGACCACTGTACTTATCATACATAGTCACCGAAGGGCTTGAATGAAAGCTCAAAGTGTCCCCTTACAAATGATACCAAACATAAAATATAAAACATTGTAATATGTCCTGAACGTGAGCCAATACCAAGATATGCACATGTGTCTAAAATGCCATTTTTCAATGGGGGGTGGTAACTTTAGCAGCTGATAACCCCAATTTAGCTGGGCCTCAGGAAGGTCTATCATACAAAAATAATATCTAGGGATGTATAGGAATAAAAAAATCCCAACTAGAATTTGCCATCCCAGGTGGTACCGATATGTGAGATTTTGGGGTTTGGCCCAAGGACTACAGACTAATGTGTGTATGCACCCTAAGTCGATCGCGGGGTGGCAGACGGGCAGCCATCGACAATACACAGAATTTGTCTCCAAGGCAGTGTTGCCAAGTCTGCTTATTATAAGCTACTTTGGGCTTGTTTTTCTGTAAAGTCGCTTGAATATATTGGGGGTCCTTGACATGAAAATGTTTGTGAACCACTGCTCTAAAACAACATTCGACAATAAAGTTTGACTGAACTGCCCTAGTAGTCGCTTATTTTGGACTTATTTTCATATACCTGGTTGCTTGTTTCTCTCACAAAATCTGGCAACGCTGGTCCAAGTGAAGCCATGCGTTGTTGTTTTCCTGTACATTCCGCGCACACATAATTCAACTCGCGGGTCGCGCTCAAGAAATAACGAGCGCAGTTTCGTGACATTGCAAGCCTTTTCAGTGGTGGAGAACGCTGGATTAAAATCTTCAAACAGTGTTCTACAACAACGTTACAAAGTGCCATCGCAGCAGATCGCATTTGAGCACAAGCAGTGGTGGAAGAAGTACTCAGATATTTTACTGAAGTAAAAGTAGCAATACCACACTTGGAATGGTAAAAAAAATCTTGTGTCATGTAAATGAGCACTGGCACTGAATCTGCATAATGGAGATTTGATACTTCAAGCAGACGCCTCATTAAAGGTGGGCTGATCCTGAGAGTATTGTATCTGTCACCATATCTGTGCAAATATATGGTCATGTATACATTTTTGTCAATTGAACAGAATATCTGTAAATGTGAAAATTCATCGAACTGAGACACTAAATATTGTGCATTGAAGAGAAGACATCTGTAAAAGCAATTAATTTCATGTCCTTTGTGGGCATGGAAAAAAAACTGAACAAAGATTTTATTTGTATTTTTGTCCTAAAATGTATATTTCTAATATTTACATATTTATCTTTCTTAATATTTAGGCATTGATTATATAACTATCATGTTTATTCTTATTTAAACTACTAGTCTTTGGGTGGATGTATGCACATGCATTAAGCCTGTCAGAAATTGCAATCGTGACTTTTTGTGAACATATTTTAGTGGTAGATCATGGCTTACAAATGGAAATAAAATGTGCTCTTGGGCTTGAAAAGGTTGGTTACCACTGCTCTAAAGGGTAATGTTTTAACCAAACTGCAGATGTCCTTTGTTAACATAAAACAATCAGTCATGATTAATTTGACGTTTCTATTATAATAAACAATTAATTCCATCTGTCATATTATAAGCAACATATCACTTCTCCTCCATTTCATTATCACATGTTGTACACATCTGCTATGTACTTTCCTGCGAAATTTCATCATTTAACCAACTTCTGTTTTCCTCCTTGCTCCACTGTCACTGCAGCACAAACAGCCCCATACAACACATTACATCTCTCAAGCAGAGTACAAGTTAAACACATGATTAGACATGATACAGTATGGTCATAAAACAATAAAATAAACCAAAATAATATAATCACATTATTGATTATTTCTTCAGGATCAAAAAAGTAATAAGGAACGACTGACTCATAGTCTCAAAGTATAAAAAGGATAAAAATGAATTAAATCAACAATAATTCACAACAATAACCCTTTTGTTAAAATCATAGTACATCATAGTAAAATGAGTTCAGATAATCTATATCACACTTTAGCTCGTAAAAATGTGTTAAAATTTTTTCAAAATCTATAAAATACATCTACGTGAGTCGTGATAAGGCTACGTCTGCGTAGCCTTATCACCTTTCACTTCAGACTCAAACGTCTGCGCACGTAGCCTGGGACCTGGGTCTCTCAAGAGAGCTCCGTTCCATTAGCAGAAATAGGACATCCGGTTTTCGAACTAGCAGAAATAAGGTTTCCGGTTGCCTTCAAAATAAGACAGTCCTTTTTTTATATTTTTTAAAAGGGACAAATCTATTTTAAAAAGACATTTATGATGTATGCCTTTTAAATGGCTCATACTAAAACACTTCTAAGTGGCAAGTTTAAAAAAAAAAAAGACAATTGTATTTAAAAAATACATTTATGATGTACAGTATGTCTTTTTAAATGGCTTATACTAGATCACTTCTAAGTGCCAGGTTGTTCCAGATTGAGGCTATTGACCCCCATTAAATGTGCACTTCACACCTAAATATGGGCCATTTGTAACAGGACTTCATTCAAAGGTTTGAAAACCACTGCATTATAGGTTAGAAACACTTTGAATGGCTAAGCATGCATTCTCTAATTAATGTTTGTCCTGCAAGTGTAAAGTGTAACCTGAAAACCTTATATTATTGCTTTCGTTTTTCCCTGCTAAATGTCTCAGGAAATGAACCCTCTCCTTTCACACTGCTGTTATTTCCTGAAACGTGATAGAGGTTTATAGTTAGGTAATAATTATATGTTATCAGTCCAACCCTGATTTTAAAGCAGACGCCTAGAATTACATAATTACAGTAGTATGTTTTACAGCTTTTATATACCCATATTTATATTCATTGCTTTCTGCAATTATTCAGCATAGATATAAGTTAACCCCTTAAGCCTGATTTATACTTATGCTGTTCAGTAGCCAATCTACATGCTCACAACTACTGCAAAGCGCTGTGAGCTTGTAGATCTACTATTTTCAAAAATATTTTTTTGTTGTTGCCTATAATGACTGCTCATAATAGGTTCCTTTTACATACCCATGTTGTTCTTTGCTATTTTACTTAATGTATGAAGTATCAAGTATGTTAAAATTGTATGAATGTACCTATGTAAACTCAGTTTACACATCATTTGCACTCAAATGACCACAATGGGAATAACCTCTTGAGCTTTTTTGTTTTATCCTTTTGACAGATTATGTACAAAATACAAATATATGGTCATGCATGTATGCATGTTTTGTCAATAAAAACATAAATCAATCACCACAATATATTATTCGGCAGATATAACTTAAACACTCTTATGTGGTTAACTTATGACATTTATATACACAAAAAGCCAATCTATATGCTCACAAGCTTATAGATCTGCTTGTATTCTTTTTCCTGCTATAAGTACAATTTTGAGGTATTTTTACTTTAGTCAAGTCAACTGTCTATTGCATTTGTGAAACACCAAATGACCCACGCTTTTTTCTACACCTCTCCCGCTTAGCGGAGAGTGTGGTGTTGTAGAGGGGGTCTCCCCGAACGCGTGCGTATGTCACAAGTGTTGGCATCCCCAGCCGTCTCCGGTCCAGTGTCCAATTTCTACAGGCTATGCACTCCTTTGAACAGCATTTATCCATTTAGATTACTTTTTTATGTTTTAAAAAACGTTTCTGTTACACAGAAACATAATATGTATTGTGTAGCTTCTTTTAAATGCTTAATTTATAGTTTAAATGTGCAAATGAACCGTTTTTCAATGGTTTTCAATGGCTTATTTTTACTCTAGAGGATACTCTTATTCTGAAGAGATGTCAACCGGAAGTCTTATTTCTGCTCTATTTCTGCTCACGGAACACATCTTCAGAAAAGTTGGGTGCATTCTCTTCCGGAGAAGGAAGCGGAGTTTTCGGGTATTTGCAGGGGTCTCTTTCATTCATATTTAGGCTCAGAGTTGGGTTAATAGTGAGCCAAGGAAGGGTTCGGGGAGAAGTCGAAAGTATGAGCAAAGCAGAGAGAGTGGCTTTAAAAGGCGGGGGGGGCACGCCACCAACCACCGACAAGAAGAAGGACTACGACCACCTCTTAAAGCTGATGCTCATAGGTGACGGTTGTAAGTAGAAAGTAGTCTACACTTCATTATGCAGAATGCCCCGTTTCACAACTTTCCAAATGTATAAAATGTATAACAATCTTTTGAAATTAGCAGATAGCTCGATGCAATGCATTGTGAGCTTGTAGATCGGCTATTTTCAAATGGCCGAAATGTATAGGGCTGAAGTGGTTAATGTATGTTTTGTAATAATACAAATCTACAAAGTAACTAGTAACTAAAGTTTTAAAATAATTGTTGTGGAGTAAAAAGTCATACAATATTTGCCTATGAGATGTAGTGGAGAAATACTCCAGTAAAGTAAAAGTACCTCATAAAGTAGAGTACTTGAGTAAACTGTAGTTCTTTACACCGCGCTGCTGTATCACCGGCATCGCATAATTTATGCTAAATTATTATCAAACTATCAAATTATCTGTAAAGCAGATGTTACAGCCTACATCACATTATAGACTACTTGACAAAAAAATTATAATTATACAGACTGTATTTTTACAAAGACTGTTCCACAAATACAAAAGAGGGTCTCAAAATGTATATTCAGAAATACATTTAAAACATTTTCTTTATACCTAAATGACACAGAAGTTTCGTAAATCCAGCCTTCACTCTGCTGGATAGCCGAAAAGTATTTTGTCATCTTGTGAGCCATATTATGGAATAAGACGGTTGGAATGTATTTCTGAGTGTAACCCTGAGGACCCTCCCGTCTTTTTCATTGTTTTTGCAACGCACCAGTTAAAAGAAACAACATCAGGGCTTTACACATAAAGGATGCAGCATTATAAATTAATCACTTAAACCATAATGCTTTGGTAGGTTATAAAGTTAATAATATGAATGCCATGTTATAATGTTTCATTTTGTATGGGCTGTGTGCACTGAGAGCACAGCAGTGCACTGGACTGGAGATTCTATGGTAGGCCTATAATTAATCAACGCAATCAGTGAAACGGTCGTAGTCATATATACTTTACAATGTAAAGTATACTGTATATGTCTACAACATTATTTAATTAAGGTGTAATATTTCTACAATTTCCACAAATTGCTCCAACTTATATCCAATCATTTTTTTGGGTACAAACAATAGACCAATTAGTTTGTTTACCAACATTGAGACTGGACGCACAGGTGATTGTTTCATGCAATCAATTCCCAAACATATAGTTTCAGGGTTTCTCTGGTTTCAGTTCATTCAACCTCCTCCTGTGTGTTGGCTAGTGAGGCGCGTCCTAGAGACCTGACAGAATGGGTTTCTTTCTGCGCATGCATACTGGTTCTTATCAGTGTGACGTTGTCTGTTAATGGGTCTATGTTGAGGGATAAATAAATGTAGGTCTGATAATGATGTACCATGCATGTCCAAATCATGTATAGGCCTACTTTACATTACTCTAGATCATTTTCCTAATATTATTTTTTTTGGGGACAATAAGGTGCCCACTCTTCCTTAGTGCCCTTTTTGTATCCCTGTCAATACAGAGTACTTGAATATACACTGTTTACAAGTATATAGCCTACTGTTTGGAATCAACAAACAGTAGGCTATATACTTGACTTTATCATGTCATAATATGAAGCGGAGATGCTTGTAGGGATCAGGCATCACAAAATGAAGTAAACCTTGGGTTCTGCAATGTATTGCCTTAATTGACCAACAAACGTTTTGAATAGGGCGATAAAAACCATGTTGATTGATTGAGTGATTCATTCATTGACGTTTTGATATGTGTACATGATAGGCCCCTAAATATAATAAGCAAGAGCTTATTTACAATTGCATATGGAAAGTAACTTAGGTGTTTTTTTTTAAACTTTACTTGAGTATTTCCAATTTTCAGTACTTTTACTTCTACTTTACTTCTACTTTGTAGATTTTGATTATTATTACATAACATACATTAACCACTTCAGCCCTATATACATTTCGGCCATTTGAAAATAGCAGTTCTACAAGCTGTGAGCTTGTAGAACTATTTTCAAATGATTTTTATACATTTGAAAACTGAAATTATAGTGATGGATAAATACGTAATGTCCCCCACTTGCGTTTATTTTCCTCTCCCTAAATCACACCCTTTCTCTTTTCAGTGTTATTGTTTTCCTCTACCTCATCATGCTCCTATCTTCTTCCCCTCAAATATACAGTATATTTGCTGTTTATCAACCATGACATTGCCTGACCTTTATCTGCCCAAACCCCTGGGAAACAAAAGTTGCACTTTTGAGAATGAAATGTTCAGAACACAGAACTATTTAAATTCTGTGCCAAAAATTACTAATGAAGCATATATTTCTGTGGATGTATCTGCCGCACAATTTGTAAAGGAAATTCCATCAGTTACGCCCGATCATCTGATTATTTTTGACACACTTTCTGAAGCCTCTGACCTAGATAAACAAAGTTCAGCTGTCACAGAAAGTCAGGTTCATTCTTGGTCTTGGGCTGGCCTTGACTGGCACTTACCTTTTCAGCCTTATGCTTATTCGTATTCAAACGTAGTGATATATTGTATGTGTTTTCATTTTGGACCCCAACAGGTATATGTTTATACTCTTGAGTTAAATTAACACTCAGGACTTAACTCTGTAGCAACATTTTTGTTGTCTAGCTATCAACACAATTCTTAATATCCACAATCATTACTTTAGCTTTGTGCTCACATGTTTCTGCTGTTAGTTAAGTATGTAAACAACAACTCACTGGGAATCTGCTAACTTTTCTGGTGCCTAATTTCTTAAACGACACAACCCAAAGCAAAACAACATTAGTGTTCTAATGTTGTGAGGATTTTGTATGAAAGCCCATGAAAGCTGCATTTTAAAACTCAAACCGTACTTGTCTTTGATTCCCAGACGTGGGGAAGAGCCGTCTCCTATCCCGGTTTGTAGGCGACACATTTAGTAAGTGGTTCTACTTCAGAGTGCACTGTAACTTTTTGACACTTTTGTGGCAATATCTCTATATCTTAGAAGTTGCTTGTGTGTGTCTCTGTGTGTTTGTGTGTAACTGCTTTGCAGATGATACGGCTACGATCGGAATAGATTTCAGGATCTGGACAGTGGAGATCAACAGGGAGAAGGTGAAGCTACAGATCTGGGATACACCAGGAAACGAGCGCTGTAGAAGTATAGTCGCTGCGTGAGTATAGGCAGCACACACACACACACACACACACACACACACACACACACACACACACACACACACACACTGACTCAAGCACTCACGTAAAAACACGCTCACACAGACACACATGAACATCAAGGTCAAGGAGCTTTATTGTCATTCCATACAGAACAACATTTGTTACTCAGGTCCTGGTCATGGCAGAGTAAATAAATAAGATAAATAAAACACCTAAACACAACAAAGGCTAAAACTACAACAACTATATAAAAACAACAGCATTTAAAAACAGCATTTAAAAAACAGTTCATGTGTCACGGTTCAATTCATAGTGCAGAGTTCATAGGTTGTTTTTACAGATCACTAAGAGCGAGAGTTCATGATTCTCACAGCTTCGGGGAAAAAGCTGTTTTTCAGTCTGGTGGTGCTGGCCTTGATGCTGCGCAACCTCCTTCCCGAGGGGAGGAGGTCAAACAGACCGTGAGCGGGGTGGGTGGCATCTTCCATGATGATAGTAGCCTTATTCCTACACCTGCTGATATAAATGTCACTGATGGCAGGTAGGCTGCTTCCGATTATTTTTTGAGCAGACTTCACCACCCGCTGCAGAGCTTTCCTGTCAGCAGCGGAGCAGTTTCCGTGCCATACGGTGATGCAGGATGTAAGGATGCTCTCCACAGCACACCCGTAGAAGGAAGTAAGGACAGGGGTACCTAGCCCCGCCCGCTTCAATCTCCTCAGGAAATATATCCGCTGGTGGGCCTTCTTTATTAGAGAGGCTGAGTTGAGCTTCCAGGTTAGGTTGTTGGCAATGTGCACTCCCAGGTACTTGAAGCTAGAGACCACCTCGACAACATCTCCACCGATGTAGAGAGGGCTGGTGGTGGGGCCACTCTTCCTAAAGTCCATGATCATCTCCTTAGTTTCTTTTACATTGATGCAGAGGTTGTTTGCTCTACACCAAAGCTCCAGATGTTCCACCTCTCGCCTGTACTCCACTTAGTTGTTTTCAGAGATTAATCCCACCACTGCTGTGTCGTCTGCGAACTTGACAATATGATTGTTTGGGTACCTGGCCCTACTGTCAGCAGGGTATACAGCAGGGGACTAGGACACATCCCTGCGGGGAGCCGGTGTTGAGGGTGATGGGAGAGGAGATGTTGTTGTGGATCTTCACTGTCTGTGGCCTGTTGGTAAGAAAGTCCAAGACCCAGTTGCACAGGGCTGGTGCCCAAGTGTGCCCTAAGTGCATTTTCTGCTAAAACAAGCAACCAAGAGTATACTGTACCTAGCGCTAAGGTAAAAGTGCAATATATCAGCTACCTACTTTCTTAAAAAGATGAGACAAATAGGAAAATCAAATAAACACGATCCAAGTAGGCAAGGAAAAGAGGAAGGATAGTGTTTCCTGAAGAGGTGGGTTTTCAGCCTGCGGGGCCAGAACCAGTTTTCAACCACTGTGGGGCCAGAACGGAGAAAAGCTGTGACCGTGTAGATCGGCCAGAAGGACCACCGAGCGACGAGGCAATCAGTCGCCCCGAGGTGGCAGACCGAAGTGGTCGGGCAGGGTGTAAGCCTCGACCATAGCCCGGAGGTAAGAAGGAGCTGTTCCTTTCACTGCCCTAAAGGCTAGCACCAGGGTTTTAAACTTGATGCGTGCCGCTACGGGGAGCCAGTGTAGAGAACGGAGAAGGATAGTTGTGTGGGAGAACTTGGGGCGGTTGAACACCAGACGAGCCGCACCGATATGAATACAACAAAACTGATACACACATTTTATCCAGCATGCATCCTCAATTGTTGGGCAGGAATTTTGCACAGAACCAGAATATCATCTTTATATATCTTTCTTCACCGTTAACACCTCCTGTCATTTGAAAATGCCAGTGATCACTATTGCAATTTTCGTGTTTTTTGGAATGATTGTGCAATCGTAGTCCTGTTTATAGAATGATAATTACATAATGGCTTGTAGTCACGTATTGGTACATGATGGCATGCATGTCCTTTCTATACAGTATTGCTAGAATACCCATTGATTTACATTCAAAATATCTAGAGATGCACCGATCAATGACCGGCTGGTCACTGTTATAAATTCCGGTTTGAAGCTGGTTTTGTGTATAATTGATGCTGCTGAACCCTCGCCAGCCGCCATCAACCTGCCTGAACCCCTGTCGGCTTTCTCAGCTGACACACCTGAACATTCTGAACATTCTGAACTGCCACCAGTCATCAAGACTGAAGTCTTTTTGTTCCCCGGGTCTCTGGCCCTCAGATTCCACAGACTGTTACCTCTCCCCAGCCCCCTCTGCTCGGCTCTGGAGCTCCATGCCCCTCTGCAAGACGTTTGGTTGGTTTATCCACCTGTTGTGTCAATCCGCATGTTTGTCTGCCTGTCTGTCCGTTTGTCAGTTTATTTGCCTGTCTTTGGGTTTGTCTCACTTTGTGCCTGTCTGTTTGTCTGTGTGCTTGTCTGCATGCCTTTCTGTGTGACTCCTTGCCTTGCCCTGCCAGTCCAGTGATAAGTTATCTGCCTCAGTCCGACCCCCTCCACCCACCCTGCCTGCTTGGTGTTCTGACATTCGTTGTGGGATGTCTTGAATCCATCCCTTGAGAGCGGGTACTGTCAGGATCTGTCTCATTGTACTTTTATTATGTAGTGATGTCCTAGTGTTTCCTGTTTTGCCTAGGTACTGCTACCTGTCTTGTCTCACCTCCCTGTGATTACTGGTTTTCTCCACCTGTGTCCTGTTAGTCTCCCAGCCAATCCCTGTGTTGATTGTCTTTGAGTTTCACCTGTGTCTAGTTTGTCCTGTGTCAATTTAAACCCTCAGTTCCTTATTTCCTTGCTAGATTATAAATGTTGACATCTTGCCTTCACTTAACTCTTGCATACCGATGCCAGTACCACTGGAGCCGCTTTATACCAGGAACAGGATGGAAAACTGAGAGCTATTGCCTTTGCCAGTCGGGGTCTGTCCAACAGTGAATCCAGATATCCAGCCCATAAATTAGAATTGCTTGCACTCAAATGGAGTGTAACCGAAAAATTCCATGATTACTTGTATGGTTGTCATTTTACTGTAGTCACAGAAAGTAATCCCCTTACATACATACTTACTTCTGCAAAGTTGGACGCAACCAGTTACAGATGGTTGGCTGCTTTGTGTACTTTCTCCTTCAAACTTCAGTTCCGGGCTGGTAAACAAAATCTGGATGCCGATGGTTTCTCCAGGTGACCTCATGAAATGTATCTGGATGATGGCCAGTCTGAGAAAGAGAGGGATCGCATTAGCCGGTTCACCCAACAACACTTGGTGTTCTGTTCACCTATCAGTTTAATAGAACCTTTTGCGTTTGACTTGCTCTGCACCTGCCTGTCTGTTCAGCATGTGGGTCCTACTTCTCACCTGCACGTGACACTGGGGCTCATAGGTAATTTTATGGGGAGGCCTGGGGGGCAAATGTTTGCCAGACCCAGGGGGTCGGCCTACAGGAGGCTTTGTCGGTCGGTCGGTCTGTCCCTCTTTTCCTACCTAGCCATTCTCCTCTTAGATGCACCGTCCACGTCCAGCGTAACATCTCACACACCAAGAAGTAGGTGAAACCGGTATGTAATGCTTTGGGCTTTGAAAACCAACTACTGATGAGTTGTATTGATGCTTATCTCTCTGGAAGGAGTTAATGTCGCTCGGGTCGCTGATGGAACTCAATTAACCAGGGTGTTCTGTTGCCTTTTATACCGTTGCGGCCCTGTTGTCATTACGGTGATGACGGTCATATCCATATATGGAGCGGGCTATGTCAATTATGCGTCGGTCGGTCGGTCGGTCTGTCCCTCTTTTCCTACCCAGCCATTCAGATTTTAACCACTAGGGGTCTGGCAGAGCCAGGTCTCCTGGTCTTGTTTTAATATATATATTTTTGCCAGACCCAGGGGGTCGGCCTACATGAGGCTTTGTCGGTCGGTCTGTCCCTCTTTTCCTCGGTCTGTCCCTCTTTTCCTCTGCACACACGTCATGCGAAGTCCGGCCATTCAGATTTCAACCACTAGGGGTCTGGCAGTGCGCCGAGGAGCACTTTTTGTAGTTTGCCAATATATGGCAAGTAGGCCTATATGCATAATATATGCTGCATATATGCCATATTCAGGTTCGTATATGTGCATATATGTGGATATAAAGGAAATATATGTATCTGCTATGTCCACATTACATCAAGGTTCAAGGTTCAAGGTTCAACTTTATTGTCAACAATACCATTTACAAGTAAAAGGCACGTGAAATTCATTGTGCGCTAAAAAACCAACACAGCAGCTACAGTCTCAGTAATTCCACATTACTGAGACTGTAGCTTGTAGATTATATGCCACATATATGGATATATATGTACATGTATAGAGACATATATGCAGGCGGCCAATTTCGTATATGTCACATATATGATAAACATATATGTTGCATAATTATATAAATACATGTTCATATATTTTCTTCCCCCCCCCCTGGTGGCAGAGGCAAAAATCATCGTTAAAGCTTTTTATTACACGGTTTGGTTGAATGCTTGATTCTGATAGGTCAATCACTGAATTGACCTATCAGGTGGCAGAGGCAAAAATCATCGTTAAAGATTTTTATTACACGGTTTGGTTGAATGCTTGATTCTGATAGGTCAATCACTGAATTCAGCGGCGTGTTATTTCTGGATAATGACCTCATCGGTCATTATCTCAATAACAGACCTCTGTCTAATCAAAGAATCAGAGCACCTGCTGTGCTGCTTGAATTTTATGCTGTATCCAACATATAGACTGTAAACAATAAATGGACAAAGTCACGCCCATAGACTCTACAGACCGTAAATGAAGCCTATTTTTCAACAATTTAAAATCCCCCGAACATGTATTCTATTTGATCAACACTTACTTGTTTTCCGAGGCGACCGTGTCCGTCCAGCGCAACACGTATGGAATACTTGTATTACCGTAAGCAAGGAAATACTTTGTTTTGTTGTCTGTTGGCTACCCGTCAATTATCCCTTGCATGTCTGTCCCTCTGTCCATGTCCAATAGCTGCCATATGTTTCTAGGTTGGACACTGGCCTGCAATGATGGCAGGGAGGGTGTTCATGCTCTATAACAGTGTTTGTCAACCCTGGCAAACGGACCATTTTTGTGCCGGGAGGACTGCTAGGGTGTTCCGCGCCGTTTGAAGAAGGTGTGAACCCAGCCCCTCGAGAACAATAGCGGCGATCGTCCGTCAATCGATACGGCCATCACCCGTTTCACACACAGCCACGCCCGAGTCCATTCAGTGTAGCGACCATCACCCATAGGAATGCAAATATGTTGGCCTACCTGGTACTGTATAAAAAGGGCACAGGGTACATGCTTTGGCACTCAGTATTATTACTATAAGATGAGGATGAGAGCTCCACCATGAAAGAAGAGATGCACTCAGGGCCAGAAGACGCTAAATTTTGCCGTCATCAGCAAGACATTGCCGCCGCCAGATCTTCCTGCAAGCAGCGCTGCCGGTGTATCCGGGCCACCAAACTTCGGCTGGGTCCGTGACCCATTCAGCGAGTCTGCTGAAAACGAGAACAGCCCATTTGAGGAGCAAGAGCAGCTAGTGGAAATAAGGGAGAACCTTGGCTTGGAAATGAAATTCAGCGATCTAAGCTTGGACAGTTTTTGGTTGACTGTTGGAAAAGAATTTCCAGCCATCTCAGACAGTGCAATGGCAGTATTGCTCCCATTTTCAACAACCTACCTGTGTGACCTCAGCTTTTCAACCCTGACTTACGTAAAAAAAAGTAAACACAGAGAGAGACTGAGAGCAGTTGACGATGAGCTTCGTGTGTGCTTGTCACCAGTCTCAGCCAGGATACAAACTCTGTGTTCAGCAAAACAAGCTCAAGTTTCACACTGAGACAGTTGTATTGTGACCTAATTTTTTCTTTTCTTTTTACAAATCTTTTTATTGCGTTTTAAGTATTTTTCTAAAAAGGACAAACAAAGACATTTGTACTGGCCTAAAAAGTTTTTTTTTTTTTTCTAAAACTGTTTCACACTAAGACTATTGTGGCCAATTTTTCTTATATATTTATTTTCAAATATTTTTATTGAGTTTTTAAAGTATTTTTCTGGGAAGGTGAATCCAACTCCTCTGTTCATTGCACTGACAAGTTTATATATTTGTAGGCCAAATTGAACATGTGTGTGCTGTTTTTTAGTTCAAGGTTTCTTTATTATGACATCAAAGCAAAACAAGTTTCCAAAAATAAATCGGTGAAACTGAGGCACTGTCTCTTTCCTTTTTTTTCTTTTTACAGTTATTTGGTGAGTGAGTGCTGTCATAAATGTTTGGATGTTGTGTTTTTAGAAGTATTTTGGGTTTAGTACCAAAGACGTTTTACTCTGGTAAGGTGAAATCAGACTCCTCCATTCATTGCACTGACCCAAGTTTATATATTTGTAGGCCAAAGACATTTTGTAATGTGTTTATTACATCTTGTGTACATGAGAGTAAATATGTTGAGATATATATAATGTGTGTGTGTGTGTGTGTGTGTGTATATATATATATATATATATATATATATATATATATATATATATATATATATATATATATATATATATATATATATATATATATATATATATATATATATATATATATATACACACATACACACACACACACACACACCGTTTTCCCCTACTACTACTCTTGTGTCAATACATTAACATTGATGCTTCTGTTAACATTTCATTGCTGTACGTTTTATTATTCTGTTTTATAAGGTTTTTATTGCAGATAGGAGAGGGTGTGTGTCTGGAAACTGGAGACACACCCACACAATAGGCCTGACAGAGTGTTCTTTGTGTGTGTTTGGCTCAGTGCAGCTAGGTTGAGGATGCTCTCTTTCAGGTAGTGGTTTGCAGGAGTGTCAGCCTGCTGGCACTTCTTCCCTGTGTGACTGTTCCTCCTTCAACTTTGGTCTTTCTTCCTTAGTCCTGGACACACCGACCACTGTGATTTAGGGGTGTGCAGACTAACTAATTTCACAATACGATACGATACACGATATTGGGCTCACGATATCGATACGATATATGGCACTTTTTTATTATGAAAATATATGGGGGGGGACGCATATGAAAATATATGGGGAGGGGGGAAGCAATTGCAAATTGGGGGCACGGTGGCGCAGTTGGTAGCGCTTTCGCCTCACAGCTAGAAGGTCTTGGGTTCGATTCCCGCCGGGGGCGCTGGGGGCGTGTCTTCTCCTCCGCATCATCAGTGCCCATACCCTAGGTGGGGTTGGTGAAAGGGTCTACTCTGTGTGGAGTTTGCATGTTCTCCCCGTGTCTCCTAGGGTAGTTAATACCCTCACAAAAACATGCAGTAATCCTGGTCTCTATACTGCCTCCCCCATGACAGCCGGGGCGCCTGATGGAGGGGAAAGGAACTGGTTGGAATAACGTGTTCCTTCCACGCGCTACGTCCTACCGAGGAAACTCCCCCCTGTCAGGTGACAAGAAGGTCAGTTGGCTCTCATGCATTGAAGGAGGCATGAGCTCGGCCCTGGCCTCCCTAGGCTGGTGGGGGGAGTGTAGCGCCCAGGATCACTTCGAGGGGGTTACAACATTGTGGGATAAAAAAATTATAAGTAAAAAGAAAAAAAGCAAATGCAAACAAATACTTATTTTGTAGCATTATTATTGCAAAAAAAAAAAATATATATATATTATTTATTTTCAAAAACACCAAAACGATACATATCGTCATGAAAACGTGTCGCGATATATCGCGGGATGATATATCGGCACACCCCTACTGTGATTGGTTGCTCTCTTGCAGGAAACCCATTCCTTCTCCCCACTCCACTTAAATGTTCTTTTAAGCTACAATATCTAGAAATCGTGCCATTCAAATATCTACATTGACATGGTAACTGAATTTTAGGCTGATCCTTTTATGCCTTTACAGTGTATATATACTTAACTCTTTCATTGCCACGGAAACACGAAAATCGCTAGCAGTGGGTGAGTTTATGAATGTATACTCCGGCAGTGAAAGAGTTAAAGGCCAGAGAGTGATAATTAACTGTTAGTTGTCACTGACCAACGTTTGATGGAGCATTATGGAGTCTCCACTGAATAACCTAATCTAAGTAAACCTCTCCTAAGTTTGTCTCCCCCTGCTGGGCACCAGTTATGTAACGCAGAGGAAAAAGGCTGACCCGTCTTTTCTCTGTCTCCATTACACAGCTACATGAAGAGCAGGGACTCACCGCAGGGACTCATAGTGGCTTATGATGTCAACAATCAGGAATCCTTCGTACAAATAAAACAATGGCTACGTTTAATCAACCAGAACTGTCGTGATGACGTGTGCCGAATACTAGGTGAGTGCATCTCCACAATTGCTGATGCATGAAAGACACTGTGCTATTCAAATTATTCTTGGCCTTTCTCCAGGGCGGCGCCATTGCCCTTTTCTGCTGCTTCATTCAATATCTCTTCACTTCCTCCCTAATGCAGGTAATCAGTGTGTTGCTAGATTTTGCAAGAGAAACAAGCGACTAGGTCTACGAAAACAAGCCTAAAAGAAGCAACTATAGACTAACTAAGTTTGACCACTTTGGCTAATTGAAAATAGCAGATCTACAAGCTCACAACGTGTCACATCGCGACACATTGAGAATTTGAAAAAAGTTCAAAGAAACATTCTAACAACACAAATGTGAGTCCCTAAGTCCCCACAAAACATTTTCAGATGGGGGTCCGCGGACAAATACATATTAATCTGGGGGTCCTTGACAGTTGCTTATTATAATGGCAACACTGGTAAACAGGAAACCCATTGATATGGGGCTCCCCACCCCACCTACCTCGGTGGGCGTGGCCAGAAATACGGTGATTTTATTGTCACATAACATTTTTACACCTAAGGTATTTAGCTGACACCCTTATTCAGAGTAAATTATACTAGTGAATGCAGTATGAGCTTAAATTCCTAAATCACCAACAAGAAAAAAGTGCAAGGGCCTGAGCTGCAGAGCATATCTTTGTGACCGAATAAGGATCATGTGAGAGAGCAGTGCTAGGAAAATACATTTGGAGTGAGAGATTACTTTCTTTTAAACATTTTTAACTCTGACGAGCACATTTGTATGGAGATACTCTGGTGTCCTCTCTCAGCTTTCAGTCAGCGCAGTTGCATCAAGCTTTGTCTGACAGATAGAAGTCATATCAATGTTATTCATTTGTGATTAATTTGTAGTGGGTTGCAAGAACGACTGCCCCGACCGCAAGATGGTGGATACGACTGAAGCATATATGTTTGCAGAAGAGCTGGGAATCAACCTGTTTGAGACAAGTGCAAAAGAGAACATCAATGTTGAAGAGGTAGGCTCGCCCATTGCTTTGATCCTCCATCTCCTTAAAGACGGGGTGCCGTGATTTTCAGTGATCCCCCCCCAAAACATGATCATCAGGTATTATGATTATACTAGGAGGAAGATCTTTTTCAAAAAAGTGTACAGAAAGTGTTAAAATTATGTTTTTATGTGGACACGCCTCCAGTTCATTAAGTATACCTGGTTCTCGCCTTAGCACCTCCCACCTGAACCAGTCCCTCCGCCTCCTCCTACAAAACCACCCACCTGTCCTAGTCCCTCCCCATCCTCTTGAAAGGACTGCCCATGGCCCTTCCCAGTTGTTTATTCATCTTATTCCTGGCCACGCCCAGGAAGTAGGTAGGAAGGTAGGGAGCCCCATATCATTGGGTTTCCTGTTTACTAGTGTAGCCATGTCTACTTATAATAAGCGAATTTGGGATTGATTCTTAAGTGTATCTGCTTATTTTGGTTTGCTTCCCATGTCTTTTAAACCAGTGGTTACCACATTTATCTCATGTCAAGGACCCCCAGATTAACACATTGTGTGCCAAAAACGGTCCGGACCGTTTTTGAAAAGCCATGCGTGGAGTGCCATAAGCGGTCCGGACTGTTTAACACTCGCATGACTGAGGTTTGACCATCCCCTATGCTGCCTGACTTGCAGGTCCAAAAGGCAGTTTTTTCCTGCCATTCTATTGGCCACTGTCTCCTACTGGCTCCAGAGGAGCTGATACCTTGTCCCCCCGTGCTGCGGCACACAGTGGGGGGTTCCATTGTCTTTTAAATAGCTATTAACGTTTCAATTCCACTCTGCTCAGTGAGCTCACATTATATGTTGTTGCAGGCAGGCAGAAACATTATAAACATTATAAAATAGGCTAACTTGTAAAGGTAACTACATATCCTGTATGTAAAATCTTTATAAAAAAGTGTATAAAACAGCGCAATCTGTAGCGTCACATTAAACTCTTCAGTGAAACATGGAGCCTATATGAACCACTGAAGCCACTGTCTAATTATGTGACTATCTCCATTGTCCAAAACACTTGACAAACCAATATTATTATTATTCATAATAATAATATTCACATTAGTTGCCTTAGTAAGCGTCTCCTCTCCTCCTTCTATCTCACTGCAGCGCAACAAATGAACACATCGGTATGTTTCACAGATGTGCTGCTCAATCCTGCTCTAGGCTACTGCTGCGCAAACTATCTGATCTACAAGCATAAAAGAGAGAGAGAGAGAGGCCCTGATATTGAAAGCAAGTGAGTTGTCCGCACAAGTTTATGCAATGGACGGAGAGCAATGTTTTTATCTTTTGACTTCATACAAAAACAAGCCCAAAGTCGCTTAAAGGTTTCATGACGTTCAGTTTTACCATTAAAAGTCTTTGTCATGGTCCTTCAAATGTGTATAGAAAATTCCACTCCATTGATCCATGGCAGGTGTTTTTCTCTCACATTTCTAAAGCCTTTTCAACTGGAATGAAAAAATAAATCTTTGCCTGCGGGTGTCGCTGGTGAGGGATTTTGCCTGTCAATCATCGCCTCTGCTCCGCCCCCCCCCCCCCCCAAGGAAAGGATAGGGGAGGGGAGGGGCGAGGAGGAGAGTGGGCGGGATTAATCGACTGTGACCTCACTGCCGAAGGGCCAAGCTCAGATTACTTTTCAGCCTAATTATTCAGAAAACCCCAGACCACAGAAAATCCACTGAATGTTCAAAGTTCAGATTTTTGGGTGTAATTGAGGTCATAAAACCCCCAAAAAAACATAAAAAATAAAAAAAGTGAAAATGAATGTCATAGAACCTTTAAGTCACTTAAGCAGAGATGGCAACACCGAGAGATCAAGAGAGCGAGCGAGAGAAGCAGCGTACATTTCACCGATCAAATACAACATTTAGTGGTTAGATTTATGGGGACAATGCAGTTGTCATTTTTATTTCATTATTAGTAGGCCTAGAGGAGAGAAATCGCTTGGCCAGACGGACAGTGAAATGCAAATCATCCATTAAATAGAACAATGACAATCTCCAGGTGGTCCGGAGGTGTGAAGCCTCTCTGGCTGGGGGAGAGAGGGTGAGTACGGTAATAGCCAAAATAATAATGTCTGAGATGGTATATGTGTAGCTAATTTCATATTTATAAAACGTTTCAGATTTAGAAAAAAACAGATGATTTGAATCGAATATTTAGGAAAAGTCATGAAAGGGCAACTTCCTCAGAGCTTCATGAGAGAAGATAATCCACTTTAAATTCTCAAAATCGGTCAGATTGACAGGTTAGTCACGCGAGTGTTAAGCCAATTTTTGTTTTTTATATATTTTTCCCGCATGGGCCGCTCTAACACAACTTTGGGGAGGGACAACGAGATCCGCCACTGACTCAACTCAGGTTGTGGCTGAAGTCGTGGTAGTCGTTTCCTAGTTTCCTTAGTCGCGGCAGGTCAGGCAGGTCGGGCACGCCACGGCCAGGTCAGGTTGTCATTTAAGTTTAGCATGAGGGAGAGGGTCTACTCTGAGTACTGCCCACATCAGGGGTCTCCAAGGTTTTTCAGGTTAAGGACCCCTTAGGGAGAGATGAAGCAGGGACCCCCACTAAATATTGTATACAATTTGTGTTGCAGATTAAACCTTTTCATAGATTTCAAAGTAGCTTCATATACTTGTTTGACAGCACTATCTACTCTCTACCTCTTGGACTCCCTGTTGAAGACCCCTGCTCTACAGGGAATTACTTGATATCTAAGCTACAGAAAACATTCAGTTCAACACACAAGACACATACGTTCAGAGCTGCCATTAATTAGTGCTGTTGATTGCCTGTGTGGTCAAATGCGCAGACAGGCTCAACGAGCCATCGTTCACAGGTCGGGCACGCCACGGCCAGGTCAGGCAGGTCGGGCATGCCACGGCCAGGTCAGGCAGGTCGGGCACGCCACGGCCAGGTTTGTCTGGCTTGATAGACACCCACCCTTCGTTTGACCTCTTTGACCATGGCCTGCTGTCTTTCTAGGAGATTGTATGAGGGTTGTGAGGGCATTGGTGGAGACGCTAACATACGCTCCAAGGGACCGTACAACCCACGGCCCATGGACATTTCAGCAGGTGTATGGCCAGTGGTCTCATGCATTGCAGTGTTGATGGAGTATCGGAAATCGGGCAACCATTGATCCCGCTTGTTGTGATGGTCTCCCACGAATGATGCGATCATAGTCTTGATGGTCCTGTTTGCCCTCTCTGTGAGGTTGGCCTGGGGGTGGTAGCTGGTGGTGAACTTATGTACCACACCCCAGGTCTTGCAGAGATCGTCAAAGACATTTCCGGTTAGTTGTGGTCCACGATCCGAGATCAGGTACTTAGGGACCCCCCATCGAGTGAATATTTCATCTTTAAGGATCGCACTAAGCCTCGGGGCTTTACCATTTGTCAGCGGAAACATTTCCACCCATTTGGTGTAATAGTCGATGGTGACAAATAGGGGTGGGACGATATGGGTACCTCACATTACGATATATATCACGATATTAGGCCCACGATAACAATATATATCACGATATTTGACGATGTTCGATATATCGCGATATCACGATATTCGATATATATTGCAAGAAATTTCACCAACGATATATCACGATATCTGAAAATATCGATATATTGCGATATCACGATATATTGCATGAAAATTCACCAACGATATATCACGATAGTCCTTGTATTCAATTCATAAACACATAAAATAGCACCAAACAGTTCAAAATCATCATTACACAAATACAGAGTAGGAAAAACAACAAAAAAAATAAATTAATATCGATATTTTTCAGCAGCATATCGATTATTTATCGCGGGAGAAAGTATCGCGATATATCGATATATCGTCCCACCCCTAGTGACAAACAACACGGTGTTTCCCTTCTTGCTCCTCGGTAACGGCCCCATCAGGTCGATCCCGAGGGCCTCTCCTGGCTGGCTTATCTGGGTGGACTGTAACATACCGGATGGTTTTTGATTCTCAGGCTTGGCAAACTTGACACTTCTGAACATAATCCCACACCTCTCGGCGGACCGTCGGCCACCAGGCCACCTCAAGAACTCGAAGTAGAGTCTTTAGTCTTCCTAGATGCCCACTCATGGGACGGTCATGGAAGTACTCCAGGAAACATTGGACAAGGCTCTCGGGTACCACCACCTGATACTTCAGTCCGATGTCCCTGGTTGGCTGCCTCCGATACAAGTTTCACTGAATCTCCTCGAAGCCTATCCGATCGGTATGCTGGTCCGACTGGTCGAGATTCTCCAGAAGATCTCTGACCTTAGGATCCGTGCTTTGTGCTTTGGCTAGATCATCTAGGGGTGTGGGTAGTTCCGAGTTACCAGACACTGCCACTACTGCACACACTGCCTGCTGTTCAGTAGGAGTCACCGCCCGAGACAAGGCGTCGGGGACGATGTTCAGGTGACCCTTCCTGTAGTATATGTTGAATTGGAATTCTTGAAGGCATATTGTCCAGCGAGTGAGTCTAGACGAGGACTTAGGGTTCTTGAATGCCCAAGTGAGGGCAGCATGGTCGGTGTACACGTCAAACTCCACTCCTTCGAGGAAGTGTTTCCACTTTTCCACCGCCCACACCACCGCAAGACACTCTCTCTCGGACGTAGAGTAGTTGCATTCGGCTCCTCTGAGTCCACGAGAGGCATAGGCAATCACCTTCTCTAAGCCGCCCACCTGCTGGGTCAGTACGGCTCCCAACCCGACACTACTGGCGTCAGTATGTACTTGGAACGGTAGTGACAGATCGGGCTGGACCAACACAGGTGTCTCCACTAGAGTCTGCTTCGACTCTTCAAAGTTTGTCTGGCATTCCTCGTCCAATTCCACTTCACCCGCTTCAAGTGATTTAACGGCGTGGCCAGGTCTGCGAAGTGAGGAATGAATTTGTAATACCAGCCCGCCATTCCGAGAAATCTCTGCAGTGACTTCAAGTCATGGGGAGCTGGATAATTCATAACGGCAACGGTCCATCTCGACCCCTGGGCAGAGACAAAATGTCCCAGAAACTTCAGCTGCTCTCGGTAGAAGTGACATTTCTCAAGATTCAGGGTGAGGTTGGCGACATGAAGCTTGGCGAACACGGCATCAAGATCTTTCATATGCTGCTCGGGACTTGGGAGAGAAGACGATAATGTCGTCGATGTAGACGAAACAGCACCTTGCCTTGAGATCACGAGCACTCCCTCCATCAATCTCTGGAAAGTAGCACCGGCATTTTTCAGTCCAAAGGGCATGGTTCTGAATTGATACAGTTCGATGTGACTGCGGACTGATACAGTTATGACTGCGGTCTTGTGTTTGCTCTCCTTATCCATTGCATCCTGCCTTCAGATCCAGGGTGCTAAAATGGCATTCCAAGATGTCGTGTATCAGGGGCATGGGGTAGGCATCCAGATTCGTTTTGGAGTTTAGTCCTTTATAGTTAACACAGAACCGGTTACTCCCGTCCGGCTTCTTGACCAACACCACCGGGAAGAGTCAGAGGGTTCCAAGATTCCCTTGGTGAGCATCCCCTGTACCTCATCCACGATGATTTGGCGTTTGTACGGTGAGACTCGGTAGGCTCTACACCGCACCGGCAGTTCATCCGTGGTGTGCACCTTATGGGTGGCAACATTGTTCTTACCTAGTTTCCCCGAGCACACAGACGGCCATCTCTGGAACAGACATTCCACCTCAGGCGGAACATTTCGGACACGGTGCAATGGCGCGACACCAACACCACCCATCGAAAGCAACACCGGCACAGCAAGATAGAGCTTTGCCGACGGCAGGGCGGGTGATGCCTGTGAGGCAAAGGGATAGTGCGTGTAGCCGTCAGGACCCCACACTCCATATGTCTTCTTGCCGAAGTTGAGGACCGTTTTGGTCTTCAGGCAGAAATCGAGGCCCAGCATCAAAGGGAAGGTGAGATTGTGGTCGTCTAGGACGAATGTTTCCACAGACCACATATGGCCATGCCAATCGTAGATCAAACCCACCTTCCCCACCGCTTGGTGCTCCTTTCCATCTGCCAAGATGAACTTCCGGTCATCACACTAACTGCTGCCATGTTGCTTCTCCTCATCAGGGTGTATGAACAGCCTGTGTCCATCACCGCATCAAACTCCACGCCTCTCGTGGCAATGGGCACGAATAATAAGTTAATCCATTCCTCTTTGTCAGGTTGCCCCAGTTTGACATCCATGCGTGCGTCTGAGCTCCTTTCCCTGTCAGCGTTTTGACTCCTCTGTCACCGCCTTGTTTGACTCCCTTGTCTCCGCCTTGTTTGACTCCCTTGTCTCCGCCTTGTTGATTTACCTTCTTCCAGTAGGCGCTGGAGGAAGAACAATCCTTTTCCACCTGGGACCCAACCAGAAATGTTTAATTTCACCTTTTTTTTCAAAATCAATTCTCAAAATACTGGCTTTCAGTGTCTACTTTAAAACCCGCGATCCCTGTACGGGCCACCACATGTAACAATTGGCCTTTATAACTGAAAGGATAATTATTACCAAAAAGGAAAAAACAACGAGATCGGTGGGTTTTTCACTGATAAGGTCTTTATATAGAAGCCTTTGAATTCATTGACAGATCACAAGGTATTTAAATCAAATAATAACACTTCCAAATTAACCTCTGTCCCTGTTGCTCTCCCTGGTAAATAAAATAAACAGCCAAACAAACAAATGAATCAAAAACAAACAATAATGACCTCAACTGCCCCTCCCTCCCAAACAAATCCCACTGTCCTTTGTAACCCATCACAAGTTAAATTCAAACAATTAACAAACACGCACGGTGCTTGAGAGTCCGTCACGCATGCACGCGGCTTGAATAAATAAATAAACAGTCCCCGCGACCGTCCTCTTCTTACCGCGCTTCTGCGACGCAAACGGCTCCTTAATCCAATGAAAAGAAAAGTCTCCTCCGCACGATGTGGCCCAAATAATAGCTACATTTCGGGGTACCCCTCTAATTTGTATTCCAAAAAGAACAAGACACTCGGGTTGGTCTCACCGGCCTCGGCTCCTCACAACTCCCATCCCGACCGGCGTCTCGATCACAACACCACAGCTCGGATCCCACGGCACGGCAGAAACGGCATATTCCTACCTCCGCTGGGCTCGAAAGTCCTTTAACCTCGGCTGTAGTTTACTGTCACGTTAAACTCAAACTAAACGGTAAACTGACGCCTCGAGGTCTCTGCTTTCCCCTACGTTCAACCTGGCACAAACTGTTTGGTTCAACCTGGCACAACGATTTGGTTCACCCCCCTCCCCTGTGCCACACCCTGTATTAATAACCTCGGGTGGCGACACCGATTCCATTATCCATTATCCACACACACACACACACACACACACACACACACACACACACACACACACACACACACACACACACAGCAACATGCCCACCGGCACCACACACACACACAATGGCAAACGACAGCAGCAGCAGCTTTACAACTTGGCGATTTAGCCACTATTTTGAATATGAAGGGATAAAAGATGCAAAAGATACTACTGTTAAATGTAAACTCTGTGCAGAACAGAAAGCATTATACACATCCAATAACAGCAATGCCAATCTGTAGGTTATGTAAAGTAACTAGTTACTTGTTACTTTTATAATTTAGTAACAAGTAACTTTTTTGAGAGCAGTAACTATAACTAAAACTAGTTACTTTTTAAAAGTAACTTGCCCAACACTGGCCACGGCCAGGTCGGGCACGCCACGGCCAGGTGAGGCAGGTCATTCACGCCACGGCCAGGTCAGGCAGGACCTGCCGCGGCATGCCTGACCTGGCCGTGGCGTTCCCGACCTGCCCAACCTGGCCGTGGCGTGAATGACCTGCCTCACCTGGCCGTGGCGTGAATGACCTGCCTCACCTGGCCGTGGCGTGAATGACCTGCCTCACCTGGCCGTGGCGTGAATGACCTGCCTCACCTGGCCGTGGCGTGAATGACCTGCCTCACCTGGCCGTGGCGTGCCCGACCTGCCTGACCTGCCACGACTAAGGAAACTAGGAAACGACTACCACGACTCCGAGTCAGTGGCGGATTTCGGCCCTCCTGACTTCGGGATCATCCACGGAGTCTCTAAGAAGGAAAGGACGGATGTGGATCCGTGCCAAAAAAATTACCTCCCGTCCACTCCCATTATAACTCCTTAAGAAAAAGCTTCATATCTCCATTTTTATGTTACAATAGTTCACTTTGTGATACAAGTGCCACATTTGGTATGAACAATGCCTAGGACCTACTTTTGCAGAAAAACCTGTTAGCCACGCAAAAAAAAAAATTTGGCTGCCATTTTCCAAAATGGCTGCTGGCGAAAGACATTTTGTGTATTTTAACCTGGATTGTGATTGGATTTTGATTCTTTTGGTATCAACATATAGTTTTGACTCCCCTCGCCCCCTCCCCCCATTAGCTACGCAAAAATAAATAAATATGGCTGCCATTTTCCCAAATGGCTTCAGGCAAAAGGCAATTTATGTGTATTTTGACCTGGATTGTGATTGGATTATCCAATTTTGATTATTTTGGCATCGGAATATAGTTTTGACTCCCCCCTACCCCCTCCCCCCGTTAGCCACGCAAAAAAAAGCAATATGGCTGCCACTTTCCAAAATGGCTGCTGGGGCAAGACATTTTATGTGTATTTTGACCTGGATTGTGATTGGATTTTGATTATTTTGGTATCAACATATGAGCCCCCCCCCCCCCCCCATGTCTGTATCACGAATTGTTCTAATCGTCATTTGCAAGCACTCAGCTGTGTGCACTGAACGCCAAATCGGTAGCACTTGCATCTACCACGACGTTCAGTCTTGCACCGGCTTTTGTCAGTTGTTCACAAATCTGGGCAATTGGTAGACTAGAGTGTCATCCACGCTACTTGCCAAATGTCATCTTCTGCTCTGCATTTGCATTTGACATACAGTTACCTGGCTTCAGACACAGGCAACTTGATAAGTGGCATGCTTCACATGATGTGCAAGAGATGCCCTTGTAGGTGGAATGGCATCCTAGGACCTCTGCTTCCATGCAAACAGGTAAAATCTTGTATCATCAACCCCATCACCAGTGCTGTTCTTGTCATGCACTGTTACTGGTGGGTATTGACTGAGCTTCTGGAAGACATGAGACACTTCAGGCCACACTTGCCGGGTTTGCCGTGCTGTCTTTTTGCCTTTTCACACGAAAGGCTGACACGACATCACATCCAGTGAAAGTGTGAAAGAAAAGGATGCCAATGGATTTTTCAGGGCCTAGATTCTTCACTAAATCGTGAACTGGTAACCAACAACAATACAGTACAGTACAGTGCTGTTCAATAACAGTACAGTACAGTACAGTACAGTACAGTGCTGTTCAATACAGCACAGTACAGTATTGTGCTCTGCAATGGCAATACAGTACATTACTGTACAGTGCAGTACAGTGATGTTCAATAAAAATACAGTACAGCACAGTACTGTTTTGTAATGTGTTACTTTGTCCTGTTTTAAGTGGTTACTTAGTTTTTACTTTACTATTTTATCATAATGTTTCCTGTCTTGTCTCATTACCTTGTGATTAGTTTTATTTCTCCATCGTGTCCCGTTAGTCCCTTAGCTCAGTGGTGCGCATTCTGCGCAAAAAACACATAAAATGTCTTTAGCTGGCAGCCATTTTGGAAAATGGCAGCCATATTATTTTTCTTTGCGTGGCTAACGGGGGGAGGGGTGGGGGGGGGGTCAAAACTATATTCTGATGCCAAAATAATCAAAATTGGATTATCCAATCACAATCCAGGTCAAAAACCATATAGCATGTCTTTCGCTGGCAGGCATTTTGGAAAATGGCAGCCATATTGGTTTTTTTTTGCTTGGCTAACGGGGGGAGGGGGTGGGGGGGAGTCAAAACTATATTCTGATGCCAAAATAATTTCAAGCCAGGTAAAAGAAACATAAAATATCTTTCACTGGCAGCCATTTTGGAAAATGGCAGCCATATTGTTTTTTTTGGGTGGCTAACAGGCTTTTGTGAAAAAGTAGGTCCAGAAGAAACTTAGTGGAAAATTTGGCGCTTGTATCACAAAGTGAACTATCGTGTCACTAACAGCCCCTACTAATGGGAGATCACTCTGCAATGACGGATCGTTTTAGAAATATTATTGTTCCAGGCGATTGCGGGACCCTCCACCGTCGCGCACGCAGCCTTTGTTTACATCCGCGTCCTCGTAATGGCGACTACAGCCCTAAACAATTCAGCGTACGCGGTAATAAGCGATGGCACTAGATGTACCCCATTTGCATATAATGTGTTAACACTCGCATGACTGAGGTTTCATTATCCTCCACCATGCCTGAAAAACGATCATTTTGATCCCCAAATCAGGCTATCCTATTGGCCACTGTCTCCCCTCTGTGCTCCAGACTAGTTCACACTTTCTCCCCCAAACAGTGGGGGGTTCCATTGTCTTCTAAAAAGCTGAGAGTTGAAGATGGGTTGCCAAATTTTGAGAGAGAAATAAGCAGGCAGGTCTATGAAAGTGTTACTGCATGCGTTGTGCCCTGAGAAAACAGTGAGACATGAAGCAGTAGGCTAGTGTGTATTTCTATCTGTCTCCTATATGTCATCATGATTTGTGATTTGTGTATGTGGGGATCTCATTTGTACTTCCATGCAGTGTTGATTTCGTTAACGAAAACAAAACGAAATATGTTCGTCAACGCACATTTTTCAAAGGACGAAGACGAGACGAGACCACCACCCATATGAATAAACAATAACTGGGACTAAATCATTATGCAATTTCGTTGATTAATAAAGACGAGACGAAAATGTAGTTCACTAAATAAAGACTGGACTAAAATCTATGGTCATTTTAGTTCACGAACAAAGACGAGACGAAATATTATATCATATATTTATTATATGATTTTGTCACTCCCTGTCTCCTTTGATGCGCAGCGCAGGGCATGCTGTTCCTCACTCACACACACCCCCTTTTAAAGTTGCAGCCGCGCACGCAAACACACAGAGTCACACCACCGTCAAATGAATGGCAGGAGGATTCAGATTTCAGAGCGAAACTTTACAAAATAAAACGGTAAAATGCTTTGCACGGGGCTCGGGAGAAAGAGAAGAGGTGATATGGACACATTTTCGCTACATCGATGTGGAGAACAAAACACAATGCTTGATTTTATCCGAAGGCAAGCAATGTGGGAAAAACACAACAACTTGAAGAGACACAAGCGTTCACCACAAATAGATCGAGTTATAAGTTAACAAAAGGTTTGGTGGTGGTTGTTTACAACGTAACATTAAATGTGGTGTTGCGTGTCGGCTTAATGTTCAAACAAAAACACTAATCCGACCCCAAAGTGCCCAAACTAATGCTGACGAACTTACGTTAGCTTCTTAGCATGTAGCGATAAACTTACACCTGGTGTTTGCACTTTCTCCATTTACAGCCCGTACATCTACACAAACGTTCAGATTTCAAATATAAAGTGCTTACCTCATGGCCAGGGATGTTACAATTCTATTCGGGTAACCCATAAGTACCCATATTTTCCGTATTGTCCAATAAAAAACATTTTAATCCGATCGGTGGCCATTTTCTCCGTGTTTTCTCCATGCTTTCAACTACGTGACCCTATCGGTTGGGAGGTGTAATTGCACTCTGATACACTATAACTCTATGAGAAAATGACCGCCAATCGGATTAAAATGCTTTTTATTGAACAATACAGAAGTTACGGGTACTTATACCCACCCGAAGTAAATTGTAACATCCGTGGCCACGGAATAAAGACTTTATATTTGAAATCCGAACGTTTATGTAGATGTACGGGCTGTAAATGGAGAAAGTGCAAAAAACAGGTTGAAGTTTCGTCATGACTGTCATAATATGACCGTCATGTAATGCTGCTTTAAATTTAGTAGCAGCAAGCAAACTATAGTAACTTGTAAACAACCCAGTGTGCAAACTGTGCACAAAACACGTGGGCAGCTATATTATTATTACCATTATAATGTAATTATATATATATAATTATAATAATAATAATAATAGAAAGACGTGAAAAACAAGCCCAAAGTCGCTTATAATAAGCAGACATGGCAACATAGACTCGCATAGACTCGCTGCGTATGCTCGTCTACGGGCCGCTCTGCGGGGGGTCTGGAGGTGTCAACTGCTCTTGCCTTGGGGAGAGAGGGGGAGAACGGTCAATTTAGCCGAAATATAACGGCTGGGATGGTATATATGGTATATATTTCATATTTATAATACATTTCAGAAGAAAAAAAAAACTGAGATGATTTGAAACAAATATTTAGGAAAAGTTTCTCAGAGCTTCATGAGAGAAGATAATCCACTTTAAATTCTCAAAATCGGTCATATTGATAGCTTAGTCATGCAAGTGTTACTATGTATTTGTCCGCAGACCTCTGAAAATATTTTGTGCCGGGCCCCATACAAGATTTGTGCCAAAATGATTTAAAAAATCTCACTTTTCCCCCAATATTTTTTGTAAACAGTAGATCTACAGGCTCACAACATGTTGTGATGTGACGTGTTGCTAGCTTGTAGATCTGCTATTTTCAAATAGCTGCTGTACAGTGGTAAAACACACTACAGGTGTAATGCATTATCTGCATTACACCTGTAGCCTAGGAAGTGAAAAGATATTGAACTAGAAAATGTGCTCCTCGGAGCACAAGTCTCCGCCAGCAGAGCCGTGCGTCTTGGTAGAACGGGTCGTCTTGGTAGAATGCGCGTGGTTTTTGGTGTTCTGCAGGGGCGACTGAATATGTAGTGTCTGCATCTAAAAAATGTTCTTCTTGAAGCAATGTGTCATATGGGAGTCGTCATAATTGACTGGTTTGTTCAAATGCTTGTCTGTCTTCTTCATCTTCATTGTCTTGAACAGTTTCAGCAGTTGATTGGTGTGTTTGTTCTATGTCAGTTTTCTCTAGTGCTACATAATGTATTTGATCAAGGTGGCCAATTGTTACAGTATTAAGACTTCGGCCTTGTTGTGGGATCAATTCAACTCTATAGTCCTCTTCTGTGTTACTGTTGTAGATGAGTATGCTTTCTTAGCTTTGGCCTTCTGCGCCTTTGCTTGACCAATGTTAGGTGTTCTCAGAGGGACACACACACGCACGGACGGGTGATTTGTACTGGAAGGTACTTTTCCAATCAAGACTGATTGATCCTGTCTTACCTCACTTCAAAAAACATAAATGGCTTTTTGAAGTGACACACCTATTTATAGGATTTTATTTCGTCATGCGTCCCTCTAGCCAATCAAAGGCATTGATTCCCCCCCCCCCCCTTCCCCCTCTGTTGCTACGTTGCTACACATGCTTTTTTCTTAGCCAAGCCCACACCTGTTGTGTTATGATAATGAGGGGGAGGGTATGGTTGTGTTGCGTCAGTAAATCGCTGTTTTTGGATTGGCACATTTGACTATGAAGGTTTCAGCCTCCAGGAAGAAACTCAAAATAGTCAGAGACGATACCATTGCCCATAAAAACACCACCAGGGAGTCTAATGAAGTTCTATCAACCTCATAGACACATGCAAAACCATGGCACCAGCTCTTTAATTAGTGAACTTTGGAGGACTTTGAGACGCTGTGAGCTTGTAGATCTGCTATTTTCGGTGTACAAGCAAGTATACATAAGACTTAAGGTAGTTAACGATATATATATTTAAAACGTCCTTTTTTTTCAACTTTGAGGGCTATATGATTATTAATTTAGGCTATTGTCTTGATTTGTAAAGAAAAACACATGTTTCTCAATAAGTCCCTTTTATTTGAATAATATCAAATGAGCATGAGAATAACAAAAAGGGTTTTATGCCCTTAAAACAACTGTCATTTTCAGATTCTTTAAGATGAGTTAACAACAAGAAGCTCTATAACAAAATAAAATCTAAATACAAAGTTGAACATGTAATAAAAAGGATCCAAAGACAACTGTTATTTGGCTACATGTTCTTAAACTTCTTAAAGTATGTTCACATTGTTTGAACAGGTAAAAGCTTTAACAAACAAGAAATGTGAATAATAAGCTAAGCCAGGGGTCTTCAACAGTTTTTTTTTTTTTTTTTTTTTTTTACCTTAACCCCATCCCTTTTCTGAGGTGAACTTTAGCCAAAAATAGCAGATCTACAAGCTCACAACGCCTCGCGCTGTGAGGCGTTGTGAGCTTGTAGATCGGTGATGTTTGGCCGAGAGGTATAGGTGTAGAGGGGAAAAAGAGAAGACGGAGCAACTATCAATGTGGAGCATAATCGACAAACGGTAGCCGTTTTGTCAACGCGTCGGGTGCCCTCATAATTCACTGGGAAGCCAAAATATAGCCAGACTTTTGACTTAAAGGAAGCGGGAGGGTTTTCCAATTCTTCCGTTTGTGTATCATCATTACCATCGCTGGCTTCAGCATTGGCCATGGTGAAATGTAAAGTAGTAGTACAGACGCAACGCTACAGCGGTCTCTCTCTCTGTCTACTCTAAACTCCTCTGTGGTGTGTGTGTGGGTTTGTCCTGTCGTCTTTTTTTCTCCCCCGTCGTAAGCACGGAAAAACACAACAGCTGCTCGCAGCATGGCTTCACCCGGACGTGCAATCGGATGTGCGCATGCGCGGGAGTATTTTTTTTTAATTAACCCTTGAATCGCGATACGGCTTTTGATTTCGATACACTGTATCGAACGTCATTTTCGGTTCGATTTCGATACGTATCGAGTATCGTGATACCCCTAATAGTTATATTTCATTAACATACTCTTGGTTGTTTATTTTACTGCACACTATTATATAAACTATAGTGGTGTCGTTCAATGAACAGTGTGCAATTTATTGGAAGTCTGTAATTGTGTCTGTACTTTATGTATTCATTAAAATAAGTATAATATATATACGATATTCGATTAGAGTAGATGTGTATGATGGTCTCTCATTGGCGCTCCAGTTGACTTAAAGGAGCAGTTCACCCCTGGAAGAACTAACAGTCACTCAATGTTAATAATATTTGTAGTAGACAACCGTATCAAATTTTGAAATTTGCACCCTATGGCCAGAACAATATAGAAGTATGTGTTTTTGACTGGGGTTTGACTGGACTGCTGCATTACTACAATGACCATAATGCTTTGGGGCACTGCACTTCCTTGTGGGGAGGGAAGGCTGCGTGGGGGTGTGGTCTACATTGTAACTTTCCCCTCCCAGTTCTCACTACAACAACATCATGTTGTCATCAACATCAACCAGTGTTGCCATGTCTGCTTATTATAAGTGACTCTGGGACGCGGGTTACTTTTTTTGGGCTTGTTTTTAAATACATAAATAAAATAATTGTGTACTTGTCCACGGACCCTCATCTGAAATTATAATTTCTGCCATGGACCCCTGTACCAGATTTGTGTTGTTAAAATGTTTCAAAAATATTCCATACATTTAGCGCTTTTTTTCCTCAAGATTTCTTAGAAAATAGCAGATCTACAACCTCACAATGCGTCACATCGCTACGCGTTGTGAGCTTGTAGATCTGCTATTTTCGGGACTGCGTGTGGGTCTGGGTACTAAAGTATAACTCTGATATGTTTGCAGACGCCATGATAGTACATGTGAGGTAGCTAATGGGAGTGGTCGAGTGGGGAAAGAAGGTTGAACAATGTTACAGTGACCCCTTCGGGGCCGGTCCTTTGAGCTATGGAGGTTGGTTTGGATTTGAACTACACCTGTAGTCACCTGCAGTCATGTAGTGCGGACATAAGGTGAAAACCTTCTGAAAACGTCATTTGACGCTTTGGGAAACGTCTTACGGATACAAATTCTAAAAACACAGATACAACACAAAAAACACACCAGGATCATGTTTATGGGTCCTAGACTTCATAAAAATAGATTTTTTTTATCAAAATCGGCGAACTGTCCCTTTAACATGCTCGCTCACCATGCCTTTGTTGGTTTTCCACTTCTCCAGATGTTCATCTGCATCACAGAGCTAGTGCTAAGAGCCAAGAAGGAGGAGCTCGCTAAGGAGGAGCTCGCTAAGGAGGTGCTCGCTAAGGAGGTGCTCGCTAAGCAAAAGTAAGTGACATTAATGCTCAGATTTCTATATACGTATATGAAACATTCTTACATCAGTATGTTGTTTATCCATCTCATTCCACTTCACAATGGGACATTATGAGTCAAGTGAAACTCTGCACCTGAAGAGAGGAGTTATTAACATTTCAGAGATGGTTGGAACACGCATCCAATTGAGAAGGGAGGGTTCATAACCTTCTCATTGACAACATATTCACCAATGTAATTGATAACAAAATCTTACTAATCAGCGATATTACCGACCATCGGCCAGTATTTATAGTAGTTGATAGTAATTATAGGAACAAGATAGATAAACAAAAACTATGCAGACGAATAAGGACAGATGAATCAATTATGTTAACACATTAATTAATGACACAGATCTAGGGTAAGATATACAGTGAAGCTGATGTGGACAGTGCTTATAACACATTTGTATCAATATTTAGGTCAATATATGATAAACATTGTCCAATCAAGGAATATAATAACAAAAACTAGCATATAATAATTGTCCATGGTATGGTTTACAAAATGCCTGTAAAAAAGACGCATGTGTACCATCGCACTACAGCTACAGAAACAGGTCGTCATTATGTCAACATGTTACGTGTGTGCGTTTGCACGTACGTGCAGATCGGTGCACAAATTACGTAGTGGTTGTCTTTCTGTGCACACACACACACACACACACTGAGCCTATGGGATCGGCGCTTTACGGTTGGATTTATCGGCCCGTAGAACTACGGGCCTGGCGGTCAATGTGTTAAAGAATAATCTGCAAATGTCCTAAAGTAAATATAAACCTAAAGTTTATATTATTAATATGTTAAACATTTAATTATTCTAGATTCTCATTTGTTACTTATAATTATTATTCAAATAAAATTTACTAATAATAATAAAATACACTAATTCAAATTGGCTTAAGGGAGGACAGGCCATCACACTCATGTCACCATGACTCAGCCATAACCATATACTAAGGAGTTCTCAAAGCAGCTACGCCCAAATATGGAGTGTGTTGTCTAACCTCAATGTGTCATCATGGCATCAGCTCTTAATCTCTCAAGAACAGATTCTGCTCCTCGGAGCAGACAAAACCACGAAAAGATATTTACATTTTATCTTGCTCTTTCATCATAGAAACAAGTGGGCTTATAACCAAAACCATCCATGTTCTCTGGGAGAAGTGGTGTTAGTGTTCCGTGTAGAAATATAGTCGCACCACCGGAAGTTGAAGACAGACCAAAACCCCGGTTTCCTTGCGTACGTGTGCTACGTCGACTTCCTCCCAGAGCCAAGTGAGATATGAAAAACAGCAGAGGGCGCTGTTTTTCCTTTTCATTTGGCGATGGGTTCCCAAATTGCTCAGCTCTATATATGGGCACAAAAGGGGCCAGGTCCATATATGGCCATATACTAATGCCTATAAAACGGACAAGGACTGATACAGAGATCTCTGTATATGGCCATATCAGTCGGATCGGTGATGCAACGTAGGTTTGAGGGCTGCATAGCAATATTCTTTCTAGTAAGAAAGAATATTGTTAAAAACAAGGGAACCAGGAGACCTGGTACTGCCAGACCCCTAGTGGTTGAAAGATCAGAGCACTACGTCACGCTAAGCTTGGCCAATCAAAAAGAGGACAGAAGACAGACCTCTTTTATGCCCATGTATGGAGAAAAACGTTTGGAGAGGGGGACAGACAAAGCCACATGTAGGCCCGACCCCCTGGGTCTGGCAATAATATTAAAGGGATATGGAATGTATTAAACAATGGTATAAGACATGGTGCTAAACAAAACGGCTTACCTAAATATTTTATTAAAATGATATTGAAAACTACAATATGGATGAGGTTTGCAGATCGCTTTAATACTTTTTCTGTTAATGTAGACCGGGGCCCTGATCGAGGAAGTAGAATTCCGGTCCGGGTCTGATGGGGAACATATGGGGAAATTGGTTAACAAAGATCCCTGCTCAATGTTCCTTAACACATTGAATGCCAATCGCGTAGATCTACGCAAACCTATTTAAAGCCGCAGCGTGCCAATCGCGTAGATCTACGCGAACCGCCGGTTCGCGTAGATCCCCCCCCCAGGTGCACTTACGTCCAACCAGGGAAACTCTCCCCTGTCAGGTGACAAGAAGGTCAGTTGGCTCTCATGCATTGAAGGAGGCATGAGCTCGGCTCTGGCCTCCCTAGGCTGGTGAGGGGAGTGTAGTGCCCAGGATCACTTCGAAAATTGTCACCGGATGAAAAATAAGGGTTACAAAATCGTGGGGGAAAAAAAATATTAAAAAAAATAAATCATGAGGGGGGTTATCATTTGAGAGGAGAATTACATTTTAAAACATTAAGCAGAAATACCACCATGAAAGGTTTTTGCGTATCAATTGCTGGTGTAAAAACTGCCTGTGGATTTCCTCCTTGGTAGGATCAACACTCCAACCGAACGATCCATCGGTGATTGGCTGAGAGAACATCAACAACGCCTCCAGACTGCCTTCGATGGGGCCAGAGACCAGCTACTGGCAGCAGCGCATCGCAGAAAGGAGCGACATGATGAATGACTGGTGTGGAACAGTTTTGAGTGAGGAACAAAAGAAATGTCCAAGCACCAGTCAGTTTAAAGTAATGTACAAAAGTATGATGTTCACAAGATACAGAGAGGATGTGAATGGATAATACATGGGTGTTCCACTGAGTCTACGTAGGGTAGAAGGGTTGTTTACTGTATTTATAGGATATTGTATAGTATGTTTTACTCACATTTTCGGGTGCCACAATAGGTCCTGAAAGGGGTCCACTGCGGCCCCCAACAGGATTTTCTGAAAAATAAAATCTTACTACCTTTTATGCCGTGGTTGCCATTGCGTCCCCCTCCCCCAACCCCCCCTCGCTGCTAGTTGTAGGCCACACGGCACCGCTCTCTCTCTCTCTGTCTCTCTCTCTGTCTCTCTCTCTCTCTGTCTCTCTCTCTCTCTCTCTCTCGCCGCTGACTGAAGCCTACCTGTGTAAAGTTTATGGCTGGGAGAGAACACGCCTCGCTGCTCGCAATTAACATACTAGTTCACCATGAATGAATGACACTTATGTTGTCATTCACAGCATGAATACAAAACTGAGGACTGAGAAGAAGATTCAAAAGGCTGTCCCAAGATGTAGAGGAAAATCACAACACTGCTGGAGAGATCGCATGAGTTCAAGTGAAAGCCTACCTACTTGTCTGATATGCAAAGAGTTACAACGTCAAACCACACTATGAGACACACAAAGACAACTACATATGACAAGTATTACTGCAGGATGCAGAACAAACTAGAAAAGTGCGCTCCTCTGAGCAGGTCTCCGCCAGGTCGGGTTGCCTACCCGAACCCTGAAATTTAGTAAAGAAAGAAGAAAAATCTGACTAAGAGTTCTTGATCACATGACCCCATTTGTGTGAGTTTTGGACACAATCTGTAGGAGTAGGCCTAGTAGCAAAAAGTGTGTTTTGAAGAAAAGGATCTACAGTTGTTTTGCAAAGTTTCAAAATTTCATTTTGAACTGTAATTGTTCTACTTTAAAATGGTTTATTGGGGCTCCTTCAAAAATTGCATTGTGCGTTTCACCACTCATACCAATTCTTAGTAGCTTACAACTGTGATACCAATAATAAAAATCAATAATTAAAGTAGCTATTCTTCTTAATACATTTAATAAACAAAAGTTGTAAAGCTATATACTGTATGTGATTGAGACAAGAGGCTGAAAAACAAAGTTAAGTGACAACTGTGTAAGTGGTCGCGCGCATGTGCGTTCGCACAATTGTTTGAACTTTGTTGTCACTTTCCGCCACAATGCCTTCACCTCAAAACTAGTTTGACACCCCTGATATAGAGTATTATAAGGTAGTACGATATTGCGGCATTTTGTCGTATTACTAAATGGGGTATTATGTAGTTTGTATTATATAGTATGAAACATTGTTCTATACTATTCTATTCTATTCATAGTTGCGAACGCGGTTCGCCGCGCCTCCGACCAAGTGGAGCTTACTATGTAACCCTGCTCAGGTTGTGTGTGTGTCTGTCTGTGTGTGTGTCTGTCTGTGTTCATGCTCTCATAATGCTCTGATTACAATGCACAACAGCCTGCTCTGATTACAATGCACAACAGCCTGCTCTGATTACAATGCACAACAGCCTCACACACACACACACACACACACACACACACTTCTCTCCCCATCACGGTGAAATAACACGGATTACAAGTCCGTAAATACACAATATTTTCGAGCTGCGTTCGCTTCCAGCGTTCGCGCGTCTTACTTGTATTAACAAGAGTCGATGTGTATCTATCTATATGTATGTATGTGTGTGTATACATACATATACATATACATATATATATATATATATACTTTTCTATATATAATTATATAATTGAAGACTATTTTTTTATAAGAGTAGTATAATTTGAAGCACGGAAGTGAGCGAGTAATTATTTAATTACAGCTATTTGCATGAAATTTCACTAACGATATATCACGATAGTCCTTGTATTCAATTCATAAACACATAAAATAGCACCAAACAGTTCAAAATCATCATTACACAAATACAGAGTAGGAAAAACAACGTATCACAAACCTTTTATTTTTATATAGATATTTTTCGGCAGTATATCAATTAGTTATCGTGGGAGAAAGTATCGCGATATCGATATATCGTCCCACCCCTAGTATACATATATGTATATGTATGTGGTGTCCTCTTTTTGGGGATTCAGCATATGGTCACAAGGCTTCTGAAAAGTCACTGAGAAATACTGTACATTTGTTTTTATAATTATGAAGTGTAAATCTGCTCTAATGTTTAGTGCACAATATATGTTCTAAAATATAATTTAATAAATTCAGCATAAATTACTGTTTCATGTGTGTTGTTTGTAATTGTATTATAAGTAGTTCACAGCAGTAGTGGTACTACTGTAACACCTGGGAATTACTAGCGTAAAGGGGAATTCTAGCGGCCGGGGGAGATATTAGTATTTTGGTCATCATGCAGAGGCTCTGATCCATTATAGCTAACTTGCAAGATTTTAACATTTTGAAATGTAAGTGGTACAAGTTTGTGATTACTGGGTGAAAAGTGATTGGGTAAAAATACACTAAATACTGGGGAAATGCTGGGGAAATATCTGAGTTGTTGCCAGGTAACACAGTCAAAACTACCGTTCCTGCAATTACAGGGAAAGTACGGGGTAATGTCATGGAAACAAACCGCTTCCTGTCACAGTACTGTTCCACCTTTCTTACAGGGTAACTCGTGAGATTTTACTTGATAACGTTTTGTAAATGTGTGTGGTCCAACTTTCTAGATAGAGGGTAAATACCTGGAAATTGATGGGCAATAGTGGATGTTTAGAATCCACCCCACTGTCCGAGCCCAGAGTGAACAGACCAGCGGCAGCATGCTTTGACTGCACCAGGGAGAGGAGACCATACAGGTGAGACTCGTATTATATAGTCCACTGTTTCCCAAACAGTGGGTTGCGGATCCATTTCCGTAGGTCGTGAGTGAATATCCATTTTTTTCAACATTGTCATAATTAATTATTATAATTTTCAAAGAATTTCTAAAGATTTCACACATTTTCATGAGTTGAAAACAAATTCAAACATTTTTCAAAAAGTCAAAGAAATTCCCTAATTTAGAAAATAAAGCTCGCAACATGGCGTGAAGTGATGCGTTGTCAACTTGTAGATCTGCTATTAGTTTGGGTCCCGGGCAAACATCTGATTTTTCTTCTGGGTCTTGAGCTATAAAGTGTGGGCACCACTGACGTAGTCAATCAATCAATGTAGTGCTTTGGGAACTTTTGACTGACATGGCACAATGCAATGAAAGATATGTTTTTAAAACTTGAGTGACCGAAGACCACTCATGATGGCACTCAAAAGTGTTCAGAAATATGCAATTATTTGACCGTTCATTTCATATTAAAGGTAGGGAAAGTGATTTTCTTTGGTTAAAATAAGTGTTAAATGGCTCTATATTATGATAGTACTCATTGCTATAGAGTGTTTGTTCAGTAACGGGAGTCTCCATGTCTCTCCAGCTCTTAATTGAACAGAAAATGCATTTTCAGGTCGGGATAGCAATTTTATCCAATCGGGATAGAGAATTCAGTCAGGATACAGGTTAAACAAGTGAAATTGGAAGTGATGACTCAAAGAAATGAGCAGACAAGATTGGAACTGGAACACTATAAAAAAATAGGTACTCTCTCCTTGATTGGCTGACATTTTGTCACCTACCTGAAAAGGTATTTTCTGTTTATCAAAGAGCTGGAGAGACGCAGAGACCCCTGTTAATGAACAAGTACTCTATAGCAATGATTACTATTACAATATAGTTGTACGCAAAACTATGTAACCACGCCCCCCTTTTAGTCCCCCATTGAAACCCATGTTTAAAGAAAAAGTGCCCAAAATGCTCCGAAACTTCGTGTAGGAGCCAGTTCTTTATATTCAATATTATTTATTTATTGGCCTTGTATAGTGGTGTGGGGCTACTAATGGCTGCATTGGGCTCAATCCCCAGCAGGTCTCCCTGCATGTGCGTCACTACAGGGGCGTGACAGACTGAGAAGGACACAGTCTTTAGACCTTGTTTGCGTGCTGGAGATGTATTTAATTTATTATTTTATTCTACTTCAAGTTCAGTATCTTTTCATGTTTTGCTGCTCTGGAAAGGAAGAAAATAAACTTAATTTAATTTGAAACCTAAACAAACCTGGAGTGGACCTTCTATTCTTCAACCTGATCTGCAACAAGTGTCTATTATTTCAGTCTGCCCAAAGAGTGACACAAATGGGAAAAGTAGTTTTTTAACAAAAGGATATGTGGTCACTACAATAGTCTAAAGACTCGCTTTGGATTGCTACATTTTGAACGAATGGATTGGAAGATATAGCCATCTGTTTGAGTGGAGGACAGTGTGGCTGAGAGAACAAAGGAGGACAAAGAAAGTCGGCGCGGTGCTTTTGCAACGCAACAGTGGTAAATACAAACTTTTTAAAACAAATCATAAAGAAGAAACTATGATCTGACACTCCACATGTGTGGATGAATTCGATAAAGGAGGACCTGAAGTTAATTTAGGAGCAAAGAAAAGTGACTTTTGATGCGCATTGACATTGACATTAATTTATTTCATTGCCACTGAATAACAAAATGTGCGCTAAAACCCCCGCCCTCTCTACCTGAATCAATGAATGTCATGGAATGGATTGGACTGGACACAGCAGCATCTGATTGTGCTTGTACTGTGTATTCACGTTGATTAAAAACTGTAACCGATGCAAATCAAATGGATCAAGAAATGAATGGAACCGAATCAAACGCGGCGGACCTCAAACGCGGCCTTCGGGGAGGCCTGGTTCCCGGGTCACAGTGCAGCGACTAGCGGCCGCCGGCAGGCCCGCAATCCGGGAGGGCCTGCCTGCGTTCCGTCCCCAGCGTCCGCACGCTGGTCCATATATCCGGTCTGGGAAAAGTTGCCGATACTCCCGGGAGAGAATTTCAAAGGAGGGGGCCATGGCAGAGCCCAGATCCTCGTGGGCTCCACGAGGACCTCCAGTGTAGCGGACATGGCGTATTTATTATGGGAAATATTAATGATAATTATGCAAATATTAAAAATATTTTATGAAAAATAAAATTAAGGGATTAATTCGCACCTCAACACAACCATGAAAAAGGCTACGTAAGAATCTTGGACACAGTATGATGCATGGATTCTGGTTAGAGATTGATTGGAAATATATGAGTTGAAATCATTTGGAAAAGGACTTCCGTTTATATCAAAATAAAGTATAATAAATCCTATGTAGATGATAATAAAACAACCAATGAAATGGGGAAAAGAACAATAGATCAATAACTCAAAAGATGATGAAACTGGTTAAAATCTCAACAATATACAAAATAACAGATCTACAATATGATCAGATCAATAAGGTCAAATAAGGAAATGGCCACATTTTAATCTACTAAAGGAGAAGAAGGGATTAAAGTCATAAAGAAAAAAGAAAGATCAATGATAAATAATAGCTATTCTGCCCTCACAAATAAACTCAGTTGCCAGCCACATGTGGATGCATATGCTCGTCTGTCCATTGGGGGGAGAGAAGATGCGGATTCCTTTGTCTCCGGGAGGAGAGACCATGAGGTTGTGTAATGGATAAATTAGAATGCCAACCTGTTCTTCTATCATTTCTGTACTATCTAACTTTATCTGAACTAAGAAGGTTTAAACTCACAGCAGGGGTCTTTAGTCAACCACTCTACACATGAATGTGCTAAATGTAACTCACCTACAGCTGTAAATGGAACAGCTGATCTGAATCCTTCATGCTACTGTCACTGTCTCAGCTATGTGTATTTGTGTAGCTATGGTTGTGTCTCTCTTATATTTAGTCCATACCTTATAAGACCATTTAGAAAAGCCTCTTTGGTACAATGTGGAGTATAAAGAACTGTGGTAGAGGAGGTTTGAGAGGCTTGTGCCCCGAATGGGCTGTTGGTCAGGCCAGGAGGCCTGGCTCTGAATGATCTGTATGCTGTTGCTCTCTGCCTGAATCTTCCTAATAAATGATCAAAAACTTCACCCGAATGGAACATTATTTTTCTATTACATTTGGCGTTGTCGGCAGGATCAATATTTCATATTTCATAACTAATTATGATTATGGATACTTGATCAAAAGAACTTAAGGGTGAAGGACTTTTTGGGAAAAAGATTTTCTCAAAGCAGATCCGGACCAGATCCAGACGATGGAGGACAAAGAGGAGCACTACAGAAGCAAGCTATGCAGAATCAACTTCTGATGATCTTCAACAAGGTCTACACGATTGGAACCTTGCAGACCGATCTATTCTGTCTGTGATGACAACAAGGAAACCACAAGCTTCAAGCCACAGAGGGAAGGAGCAGAGCATGCGTTTTCCACAGCAGAGCATGCATGGTCACCAGCCATGAGAGCCGCACCAACAATGTCACCATGCAGCAGCAGAGGTGACGAAATCGACACCATGTCAACAACCAAGAGACTTTGCCACAGCAGGAGGACAAGGCACAGAGAGCCACAGAGAGCATTTGAGAGCCACTGAACTGGGACCCACCAGCCCAATGGAGATCACTGCCACAGAGAGACATGCTGCACGTGAGAGGCACTACTGGAACCACTAGCAAAGTGGAGATCGCTGTCAGAGACATAACCAAATGGACCCGTATGCCAAGTGAAGATGGAGGAAAGAGCCATGAAGACTGGAAAACTATATTCGATAACTAATGTGAACATATTTGTTCTTACTGCCTAATCTCTGGCATGTCAACGTCTAGAAGGGTGAGATTTGTATTCCATGTAGCGAAAATGCCCGAGTGATGAAAATTCCATTTGTTAGCAAATTCCACGTGATGATAATGGAGCCCTCAGCCGTGAGAAACAGAGATTTAACATACAAACGGATATAAATTTGACATTATGAGTGAGAGGCTTTCAAACCTAAAACAACCAGGTCTATTATTCTGTAATATGTTTCATGTGATATGTTTGATATCTATCTGAATTAATTAATATAGGAATTTTAGATAAAAGCTGATATCTAAAAAAATATATAGTCAACTGGGCATTGGCCATAAATGTTGAAATATTTGTTTTGACTGCATAGTCTCTGGCCTTTTAACGTTTAGAAGGGAGAGAAGTGTTTAGACACGCGTATCGCCCCAATTAGCCAGCGTGCTAAGGGCCCTTTGCCTTGAAAAACAGAGATTTAACGTCCAACCAGATAAAAGATTTCACATATACTAAATTCTAGAAAATGAGAGAGAGAGAGAGCTCTCAAACCCAAACAAGTAGATCTACTTTGGATATTATTATTAGGTTAATGGCAGAGTCAGTGATGCCTTCTGTGTCAGGCAATTATGCATCAGTTATAAGTCGCACGTCCTGTCTCCTGATATTTTTGTCTGATTGATCATACAGTAAATGGTTGAGTAAATATATAGCTATATCAACATGTAGGTAGGAAAATGTCTATTGATTTGGCATTCTATGTCGTATGTACATGAATATGATTATTCATGTACAAAAAGAAAAAACTCTGGAATGTAATGGATAAATTAGAATGCCAACCTGTTCTTCTATCATTTCTGTACTATCTAACTTTATCTGAACTAAGAAGGTTTAAACTCACAGCAGGGGTCTTTAGTCAACCACTCTACACATGAATGTGCTAAATGTAACTCACCTACAGCTGTAAATGGAACAGCTGATCTGAATCCTTCATGCTACTGTCACTGTCTCAGCTATGTGTATTTGTGTAGCTATGGTTGTGTCTCTCTTATATTTAGTCCATACCTTATAAGACCATTTAGAAAAGCCTCTTTGGTACAATGTGGAGTATAAAGAACTGTGGTAGAGGAGGTTTGAGAGGCTTGTGCCCCGAATGGGCTGTTGGTCAGGCCAGGAGGCCTGGCTCTGAATGATCTGTATGCTGTTGCTCTCTGCCTGAATCTTCCTAATAAATGATCAAAAACTTCACCCGAATGGAACATTATTTTTCTATTACATTTGTTGGCTAGCAGGTTTAGCTAGCGTCCAGGCAGTGGCGTCTGTGCTGCTACTTCACTGCGTCACGCAGTCCTCCTCAGTCTCCATTCAAACTCGGGTTGAAGAGACAGGATGTGTGGCCCACGTGTAGAGGAGGCAGGGCAGTTGTGAGGTCATCTGGTAGCAGGGCATCTGGCTTTGGCTGGAGAGCTGGACGTAGGCTGGTGGCTCTTCTCGTGGGGGGAAGGAGGACTCCGATCCACCCTTGTAGAAGAGAGAGCTGTGGTGGGGGGACGTGGCTATCGTCAACCCCCCGGGTCCTTTGGAAGCATTGGACTGGGAGCCACCCAACGTGTAGAGAGGAGATGAGAGGACTTGGTCAACCCTGGATCATCAAGAGAGCCGTCGAGAGAGGTGGGGGATTTGTCAATCCAGATTATGAAGAGCAGGGAGAGGGGACTCAGTCAACCCTCGGTTCATCAAGAGCGCAGTGGATAAGAGAGGGTGAGACAGGGTTCCCCATCTCATTTATAGGTAGAAGGGGGAGCTTAGCTCCTTGGTCACACTGGAGGCGTGTTGGAGGCAGCTGTGTGGCAACTTCCCTTCCTACAGTATGAAAAACTAAACTTCTCTTCTAACTATCTTGGGGGACCTTCTATTAATACATTTGACTGAATATTTGGAATCACAATGAATTAAGAATTGTCTAGATACTAATCGTGACAGCATTATGTCAACTAGAAAGCAGGTAAGCATCGAAGTCTAATTTACAAGAGAAGCATCACATTTAAAAACACAAAAGTTCATATTATTGTTGTAGTCATAATACAGGACAATAATTATATATTTTAAAGTCACAGAACATAACACGTAAACAGTTTATTCACATTTACTTGTCCCTCACTGTATTGCGCTTCAGTGAGTCTGTGTGTGTCAATACTGTGGGCTTGGTGACGACATTCCAACATGTCGTAAAGCTCTAAGGTTTCCCTTATCTCTAGAAAGACAGGCTGTGTGTGTCTCTGGTGAAATTCCATTGGGCAATAACGGTTTCTCCTTACACTGAAGATGCAGAATCTTGGCTTATGCAGCCATCCTTTGGAGATCTGTGTTCCCTCTGAAGGGGGGAGGGGGAGGTCTTTTGCGATGAGCTCTCTCTGGCCTGCCGTCGCCCATCCTCGGCGTCCGCACGCCTGTTCCATATATCCGGGATGGGAATCCCGGGAGAGTTTTTCAAAGGAGGGGGCCACGTTAGAGCCCAGATCCTCCTGGGCTCCACGAGGACCTCCAGTGTGCCCGGCCGTGCCCGACCGGAGGCACCTCTCTTCCCATCAGCCCGATGGCCACCGTGCCCTCCGATTTCATGGTTCTATCCCCCCTATCGGGGAGGGGGGAAAGGGACCCGCGGCCACCACCACCGGGCGCCCCGCTCGGCCCCCCAGACGGAGCCTCGCGCCGGGCTTCGTGACGGCCAAGCTCCATAGGTACGTTCTGGAGTGAGTCGGCGTCTCGCCCGGGAGACTTTTTCACAGGAGGGAGGCAGGGACGAGCCAGACGCCTCCTGGGCTACGGGGAGGGGACAGGGAGGTACGACGCGGAGATCCAAGAGCAGGGGGCCCGCGCCGCCACCCGAGACGGAACCTCGCGCTGGGCATCGCGAACAGCGGGTCGTCGGAGCAGCGCCACGTAACCTGTTCAGGTGCCCATATAAAGGATACATGTCAACAATTCAAGAGGAAATTGCACAGAGACAAAATCACCTTTTTGAAAGAAAGGGGAATATGTTTTGGATGTCTTGTACAAGGACACATGAGCAACAACTGCCATAAACGCTTGTCATGTAAAGAGTGCAAACTTAACCACCCAACTGTGCTTCATATAGGAAAGAAAAAAGGAACAGCATCAGAAACAACTGAAATGTCTGAAACAGCACAGGCCAGTGCATCTCCGAAAGCATGTGGGCATATTGGGGCCGGTGAAGAGGAGTGTGTGCTATTGTGCCTGTTAAAATAAAATCCAACAAAGGAAATAAAATTATACAAACATATGAATTCCTTGACCCTGGCAGTTCAGCCTCATTTTGCACAAACAGTCTCATGCATCAGCTGAACATAAGAGGACCATGGGTCAAGAAAAGACTGTCAGTAGTCACATAGTAACAGGTTTGGAGGTGAGTGAGCTTCATGGCAACACCTTTATAGCCCTCCCAGAATTTTACACCCAGAAAACCATGCCTGTTACAAAACACAACATTCCCAACCAGGCTGATATATCCAATTGGCCGTACCTCAAAAACATCAAACTCCCCACCATAGATGCAGACATTGGCCTGCTGATTGGCACAAATGCACCCAAGGTAATGGAACCACAACATATCATTAACAGCCAAGGAGAAGGCCCATATGCAAGGACACTGCTAGGATGGGTGGTCAATGGTCCATAAAGGGGAGGAGGTACAAAGGCCAACAATGCAGCTGCAGTCAACAGGAGTTGACCTTCATGATTTACTGGTCACACAGTACAACGCTGACTTTGTTGAAAAATCCTATAAGGACAAAAGGGAAATGTCAATAGAGGACAAACAGTTTTTGAAAATTGTTGAAGATTCAACCATGATTGTGGATGGACACTACAGTTTTAAATTACCATTCAGGAGCCATGATGTTTCACTGCCAAACAATCGTCAGGTTGCAGAACAACGACTTTGGAGCTTAAAAAGGAAGTTCTTAAAAAATGCATCATACCACGAGGAGTACACACGTTTCCTCAGTGATGTCATCGATCAAGGATACGCTGAGGCAGTGCCACAGGGGCAGCTGAAGCAAAGGGATGGGACAGTGTGGTACATACCTCATCAGGGGGTGTACCACCCCAGAAAAAGAAAGCTCAGAGTGGTTTTTGACTGTGGAGCATCCTTTAAAGGCACCTCATTCAACTCAGAGCTACTCCAGGGTCCTGACTTAATTAAACCTCTCATAGGAGTGCTCACCAGGTTCCGACAGGAGCCTATTGCAATAATGGGAGACATTCAAGAAATGTTTCATCAAGTGAAAGTTGCAAAACAAGATGTCAATTTTCTGAGATTCCTGTGGTGGCCAGGGGGTGATATAGGTGTTCTAAACAATATCTATGTGGATGATTGCTTAAAATCTGTAGCCACAGAGGATGAAGCAATACTTCTTATCAAAGAGCTCACAGCTGTCTGTCATAGTGGAGGTTTCCACTTTTCCAAATGGATAACCAACAGCCGCAGAGTACTGTTCTCAGTCCCTGAAGCTAAAGAGTTGAAAGAGCTCAACCTGGACAAAGATCGACTCCCAACAGAAAGAGCACTTGGTGTGCAGTGGTGCGTGGAGGATGACAATTTTACATTCAATGTCACCACCAAGACGCAGCCACACACAAGGAGAGGGATCCTGTTTGTTGTTAGCTCCATTTATGACCCTTTAGGGTTTCTTGCACCTTTCACTCTGCCTGCCAAATTGGTATTGCTATTGCAAGAGCTATGTAGCTTAAACCTTGGCTGGGATGAGGAAATACCCAAGATGTTCTCTGAGCGGTGGGTTAAATGGAAATTAGATCTCCAGAAGATCACTGACTTCAAAGTTAGAAGATGCCTCAAACCCAATGACTTTGGCAAACCCATACAGGCACAACTTCATCATTTTGCAGACGCAAGTGAATTAGGGTATGGTACAGTGAGCTATTTGAGACTGATGAATGACAAAAACACCATTCACGTCGCGTTCATGATGGGGAAGGCGAGAGTTGCCCCCCTCAAAATGATTACAATCCCCAGGATGGAGTTTGCTGCTGCAGTGCTGGCCACTAAAGTGGATAAAGTTCTCAGAAGAGAGTTGCAGTTGCAGCTTGAAAGCTCAATGTTTTGGACTGATAGCCAATCAGTGCTAAAATATATAGCAAACCAACACACAAGATTCCATACATTTGTGGCTAACTGAGTTTCCACCATTAGGGAAGCCACAAAAATGACCCAGTGGAGATATGTCAACACAAAGGTGAACCCTGCTGATGTTGCCTCCAGGGGACAGAATGCAGACAAATTCATGAAAAATTGGAACTGGATCCATGGCCCAGACATACTCTGGAAGTCAGAAATGGACTGGCCACAGTTTCCATTAGAATTGGTCTCACACTCCTTCGATGACCCAGAGGTCAAGAGAAATCCTGCTGTGAGTACAATCATTGTAAAAGACAATGGAAATCCAACTGACACACTTCTCACACACTTTTCCAGCTGGAGAAAGCTGAAAGTTGCAGTAGCATGGATTTTAAAACTCAAAGAAACTTTGAAACTGCTGGTTCACGGAAAAAGGAATTTCATTCCACTGTGAGTGCCTCAAACATAATCACTTGAAGCACTAGGAAAGTGATGGACCAGAAGATGACAAATGTCAAAACCACATTGGGTGGACAGACAGTTACTCTGGAAGATCTAGAGAAGGCAGAAAACGCAATCATCTGTCAAACGCAAAAGCAATATTTTCCAGAAGAAATGACAACCTTGCAAATAGGGACATCTGGTGTCAAAAAGGCAAGTAACATCTACAAGCTTGACCCAGTGTTCAAGGATGGTGTGCTCAGAGTGGGAGGACGTCTGAGTAGGGCAGCTATGCCAGAAGAGAGCAAATTCCCTGTCATACTCCCCAAATATTCTCACGTATCCACACTCATTCTCAGGCACATACATGACAAAACTGGACATGGAGGAAGAAACCACATTCTCTCCGAACTCAGGAAAAAATATTGGATAATCAAGGCCAACTCTGCAGCAAGAAAAATAATAGGAGAATGTGTTGTATGCAGACGGCACAGGGCCAGAATTGGAGAGCAAAAGATGGCCGATTTGCCACAGGGAAGGCTCGAGCCAGACTTGCCTCCATTTTCCAATGTTGGCGTAGATTATTTTGGCCCTATTGAAACTAAAAGAGGACGAACCATCTTGAAGAGGTATGGAGTGCTCAGTGCTATTCACTTGCATGACTAGTAGAGCTGTGCACATTGAAGTGGCCAACTCCCTCGACACAGACTCATGCCTCAATGCCTTGAGACGTTTCATTTGTAGAAGAGGACAAGTGAAACCGATAATGGAACTAATTTTGTTGGGGCTCAGAGAGAATTGAAGGAAGCCCTTGCTGCACTAAACCAGCAAAGGATTCGAGGAGCTTTGCTTCAAAAGGGCATACAGTGGAGTTTCAACCCACCAGGAGCATCCCACCATGGAGGAGTTTGGGAGCGACTCATAAAGTCTGTAAGGCAAGTGCTCCATTCTGTTTTGAAACAGCAGGCTCTAGACGATGAGGGACTACAGACTCTGTTATGCGAAGTGGAGGCCATCTTAAACAGCCGCCCAATCACTACTGTCTCTAATGACCCACAAGACCTAGAGCCTCTTACCCCCAACCACATCTTACTCCTGAACACCAAGCCCATTCTGCCACCTGGAGTCTTTGACAAGAATGACCTGTACGTGAGACGCCGATGGAAACAGGTGCAGTACATGTCTGATTTATTTTGGAAGCGCTGGTGCCAGGAATACCTGCCCCTCTTGCAAGAAAGGCAGAAATGGTGCAAACGGAGGAGAAGCTTCACATCTGGAGATGTGGTTATGATAGTGGACCCCTCTGCTCCACGTGGCTCTTGGCTCTTGGGAAGGGTGCTGGAAGTTATGGCGGATTCTAAAGGATTGGTGCGAGCTGTAAACGTCAAAACACAGACCAATGTCCTAGAGAGGCCAATAACCAAGATCTGCCTAGTGCTAGAATGTGAGGAGTGATGCTCCTTTCCTCATGAATGATGGCATGATGACTTCGCCAATCTATGATGAACCCACACCACACCTAAGTTAATGAAATGTTTAGAAGCTCCTATAAGATACAGTGTATATTGTAATTGTTTTTTGTTGCTCCAAAATACAATTAGGGGCCGGTTTTGTAGGAGCCAGTTCTTTATATTCAATATTATTTATTTATTGGCCATGTATAGTGGTGTGGGGCTACTAATGGCTGCATTGGGCTCAATCCCCAGCAGGTCTCCCTTATAAGGACATGTGCGTCACTACAGGGGCGTGACAGACTGAGAAGGACACAGTCTTTAGACCTTGTTTGCGTGCTGGAGATGTATTTAATTTATTATTTTATTCTACTTCAAGTTCAGTATCTTCTCATGTTTTGCTGCTCTGGAAAGGAAGAAAATAAACTTAATTTAATTTGAAACCTAAACAAACCTGGAGTGGACCTTCTATTCTTCAACCTGATCTGCAACAAGTGTCTATTATTTCAGTCTGCCCAAAGAGTGACTCACACAAATGGGAAAAGTAGTTTTTTAACAAAAGGATATGTGGTCACTACACTTCGCCCACACCCCCTAAGTGGGGATCTACGAAGAATTGGGTCCATAACATTTCACTGAGCTAGGGACTTCGAAGATTTTTGGAAAAAATTATATATATTTTCGACCACCCAAAAACCAGTTAGGAGCACGTGTCAGGCCATTTGGAGTCGAATGGTGATACTTTGTTGTGACACTATTTTGGGTCCATAACATATCACTGAGCTAGGGAATGAGCTAGGTCTCGACTTTGTACGATCTTGGGTAAGTGCTTAAAACAATACATTCATTTATTTCACCCTACCTCTCGAACACAAGGTTGCACAGACTTAGCGAGTTGCAGGCACACTTAAAATTTCGAAGAAATGTTGTTTCTAGTTTCATATATTAAATCTCATTAATGTAATATCTCTGTATATTCAACTGTATTTTTCAGGGTGTCACAGCCATCCTGGACTCTGCCAGTAACAACCTCCTGTCAGAATGTCACCGCCGATCCCTGAAGATAGAAAACAACCTTATGCAATGAGTTGATATTCTTGTTGATTATACGGTTGTGTAAAGGCAATACAAATAAAATAAAATGAACATGATTTGATCAAGTCTCGTTTGAAATGTGGGAACCCTTTGCTCTGGAGTAGGTGTGGGTAACAAACCGTGACATTTCCCCTACAGTATGTCTGATATTACAGAAATCTGTGCAACTTAGACATGGTTTACTTATATAATTGAAAGTTTGGTGCCTTAATAATGCTAAAAAAAAATGCTGATTATCAGGGGTTCAGTTGTGTCCTATCAGTTCCAGTGAAGCAGATTAGTTGGATATAAATATTAGTAATCCAAAACGGATTTCGAGAGGGGAGCACCACCTTAGCTCCAGCGTTACGGAGGATCATTGAGGAGGTAAAGAGGAACAACCTGGCGGCGGTGCTGTGCTTCATCGACTTCAGGAAGGCCTTCGACACTATCCACAGAGGAATGATGTTGAGAATACTTAAAGCCTACGATGTTCCTCCCAACCTACTCCAAGCCATTGGGACCATGTACACGGGAACGAGAGCCCAAGTGACAACGCACGACGGTAACAGCGAGGAGTTCAACATCCAAACCGGAGTGCTGCAGGGTGACACCCTAGCCCCCTTCCTTTTTATAACAGTACTGGACTATGCTCTGAGACAAGCTGTGAAAGGAAGGGAGCATGAGCTCGGCTTCACTATCGCACCCAGAAGGTCTACGAGACACCCTGCAGAAACCCTGACAGACCTGGACTACGCTGACGACATCTGCCTGCTATCTGACCACGTAAAGCAGGCACAGGAGTTCTTGACCAGAGTGGAGTTAGAGTGTGCTAGGGTTGGCCTCATGCTAAATGCAAAGAAAACTGAGGTCATGACCAATAACATCCCCCAAGAACATCCACCCCTAACAACAACAGAAGGCACTGTGCTAAAGGAGGTCAGTGACTTTAAATACCTGGGTGCATGGGTCGGCTCCACAGAAAAGGACCTTAAAGTGAGGAAAGCACTTGCCTGGAGAGCTCTTAATGGCATGACCAGTATGTGGAAATCCAACCTCCCCCGACACATCAAGATCAGTTTCTTCTCTGCGACTGTGGAGTCCATTCTCCTACGGCTGTGAATAATGGACACTAAAGCAAGCCCTACAGAAGTCCCTGGACGGGTGCTATACCAGAATGTTACGTGTGGTACTGAACATCAACCAGGACGAGCACATTACCAACAAGCGTCTGTACGGGGCACTACCGAGTGTATCAGAAAAGATTGCAGTCAGGAGGATGAGACTAGCCGGCCACCGACACTGAGAATTCCCGGTCAAAAAGCTCATACTGTGGGAACCACACCTACCTACGTGGATGTACTAAGGAAAGATTCTGGTGCAGAAAGCACAAAGGAGCTGGCCAGATGTATGGAGAACCAAGATGACTGGAGACTCCAACGGAGGACTGGTCTGAGGACGACGTAGAGAGAGAGTAGGATCAAATCAATTGAATGGAACAGATCTTCTGTCCTATCTTCTGTCATGCGTCTGCGCTAGACTTGGATCAAGACTCTATATGTATTTTATCGAGTCTGACTTTTACTTTCGTATACAAAAGTAAAAGTCAGACTCGATAAACGTCTGCGCACTTAGCCTGAGTCGCAGCAGAGTTGGGTGCAGTTTATCTCTGGTCCATAGTGTTAGGAGTTATCCTTAACGCTATGGGACTTTCGAGCATTTGCGCACCCTCTCGTTTTTAGAAGAAAAAAAAATCTTCCGCTACTCACCAAAACAAAGAGGGTTTTATGGAGTTTTATGGAGTTGAAAGCCTACTCTACTTAGTGGGAACACTCCCCCACCTCACGTCTAAAATACACTTTTTGGCCGGAAAAGAAAATATTTCACCGGAAGGAAAAATCTGGTCAATAGAAAAGTTCCATTGACCAGATATGTAAAGGGCGCTGTGGAGTAACCAAAACATGTTTTAAAACGACTCCAGTTATTTAAACCAAAATGATTTTATTTTTCCAAAAAAGAAAAGAGAAATAAACAACATTCTGGTATAAAATGTAATGTCCTCATGTTATGTTTTATGGGCAGAGAGGCAGAAATGAAAGAGCTTTAGCACAGTTTTGAATTACTTGTAATGTGACGTAAAAAATGACATTCTGGTGTATAAAATGTAATCTCATCTTTATATATGGTTGTTGTTGGGCTGAAACCTCATTATGTCCAAACCTCACCTTACTTTTCAGGATTCTAATTTAAAATAGCCAATCTAAAAGCTTGCGACGCATTGTGCTTGTAGATCTGAGATCTGCTATTTTCAAAGGTTTTTATACATTTGAAAACTTGTAATGGGACATTCTGTAGAATGAGTACTTTTACTTTTGGTACTTTGAGTACATTTTGATGTCAATACTTTTATATGGTCAGTGTGTTGTCTGGAGATCATTATTATTGTTCAAAATGAGACGTTTCAGGCCTGGAATAATAAAGTTCATGGTTTTATGAACACAGTTGGCAAATGAAGTTTATGAGTTTACATTTTGCCAGTATTTTCTACGTTTTATAGGAATAAACACCCGATACCCACGTTATCAGCCCAAGTCAGTGTATTCTCTAGACTGTTTGAAAGCATGTAAGTTTATTGTTTTGTATTTTTTTCAATTACATTTTTTAAAACTGGACATTATCTTTGAGCACCTATTTGAAAATAAAGACGGATTATTGAAACATTCTAGCCCTCATCAGAAGGAACTCTTTTACAAGCACCCATTCTTGAGAATTGGGACAAATCATGTCCTACCAAAACATTTCAGATTATTATTTATTAGTAAACCAATTAAAAAAAAGTTTGGTGAAAATATATAAGGATATGATTCATTCAATGTTTTGGTCTGGTTTCCTTCTTTCTTTCTTTTTTACATCTAAACGTGCACTCTGCCAGAAAACATCCTTGTCTAAGACAAGGATTCACAACTTCAATTGTTTTTTTTGTTTTTTTGTTAAAATCATTAAAAAAAAACTAACCATGTGTATTGATAACATAGGTGTAAGAATGTACATTTGCCATCAACTTTTTTTTAAATGTGTTTTTTTGTAAAAGTTTTTGCCCTTTAAAGTTGTGTCCAAGATCGTTGTCAACTCTGTCAGATTCCTACAAAAACGTAATTTAATTCAGGCATAAACAGGTTTTAGCTATATTCTAAGGTCCCCTGTTTCACTTCCGGGTTTAAAAAAAGTCTGGAAAGCTGCGAAAGCTCTGGTAAGCTTACATTTTTTGATAAATGCATTAAATAATAATACTATCTGGAGTGTCCCAACCATAACATGTCAACTCCGTCAGTCCTTCTAAACTCCCCCAAAAAAGAAAAAAAAAGTGCAATTCTATTAGCATTAATAGAACCTAAGCAACTCAGATGTCAACTCCGTCAGATATGCCATCGTATGGAGACACCAGGAAAAACAACTGTGGGAGGTTGGCCCATACATGGTTTAATAGTCAACACTTTGATCTTTTGAAATATCTTTTCTCTGCATAATTGAAGAATATTGTGCCGATTCTCAAGAATGGGTGATAACTATCTGTGAAATATAACCATTCATTTTACAAAATAATGTATTGGCAAATTACCAACATTTGTACAAAGTCTTAGCCTATTGGTCTCAATATTTGTCACATTCAGCCCTGGACCTCACTGACTGTAGGGGTCACATTAATCACTATTAGATTCACCGATTAGAGATTGTATGTAGTTATTTTCATTCAAATGAAATGTAATTGAACTTGCACTAATAATGTCTTAAGTAGATTTTTCACTATTTAAAATATAGTATTTCTTAATTATTAATAATTATAGCTTGTATTATTGGATTATACAGCGACAATATAGCCTATATGTGGACCTTTATCAGTATATGAGTCAGTTTTAGCAGATTTAAATGTAATTGGCTATGACTGCCTATGAATTTCATGGGTCTCTAGGTCAACCTGGCCTGGCGGGGATCTGCCCTGTTGCGCAGCAGCATAACAGGTGAAGGCAATTAACTTAAACGAGGAGCTGTGCACCAAAACAGCTCAAACTATGTCAAACTGTCACATTCTAACTGCTGATATAAACTTCCCATTTGGATCATTGTTGGAAAACAAACAGAACATGGATATTATTTGCAAAAGGATTATTTATGTATTGTCCATCAGAGCGGTGAGGTCACGCAGCTTCTCTGATGATATTGATAGCCTAAACTTTTAAGTTGTTTGCAGTTATTAATTTCTATTGCTTGCTGGATATTAAGAAGAAATTTTGGGATTTTGGCTGTATGTTGTCAAATGTATTAATCTATATTTTGCTGTTGATCAAATGTCGTTTTTTCTTTACTGTGATTTGATGTGCACACATGCTCTGTCACTGACAATCAATGAGACACACAGCCAGGGGTGCAATGCTCACTCGACGGCCTTGCACGCCGTGCCGGAACCTATGTCTCTCTGTGTGTACCATATTGACAGGAAGATAGCGCAGAGGGGAAACGGTTAAATCAGCGTGGGCGGTGCATGCAGGGGGAACCACGGCCACTGTGGCCGTGAAGGCAAGTCATTTTTCAAGGGGCACACGGCCAATGAGAGGGGCAACGACGGCCGTGGCCGCCGTGAAATTCCTGCCCTGCATCAGACACACATGGACATAATCACACAGGAACAGGGCCGACACAGCACCATATGCATTAAGGAAAGAGTTCTCATGCATTTTGCAGTGAAGTATATTTTATGATCCAAGAGTGGCTATAATCAGTTTCCTGGGAAAAGGTTCAAGGAGAGAGATTCCGGTCCAAGGTTTCAAGTCAAGCATATTTTATTTCCGCCCGACTGGCCAACTGCCATGTGGGTCTAATGGACCCTTCGCTAAACCCCACCCCAAAAGCGATTGTCCAATGCCAGCTTAGAAACCGTTGTTAGCCTGGCACAGGTCTGGCAAGCTTTCGTCACCTGCCATAGCTGTCAATGTTATTTCGCCCGCACACACACACAATAATGTACCACGATAACGCAATGGTGACTATGAACCAGCAACAGATTCCACGTACCCAAAACCGTTGGAAGGTTATTTTCCCAAGCTGAAATCTGCATTTAAACTGCAAGGCTGCATGGTTGTGTTGTTGAACACATACACAGCTTAACGTCGGGAAAGTTACACGACCCACTCGCCCAGGTGGTGTCACTAATCACCGTAATCATAACAAAATTCAGAATCACAGCGCTGCCTGTTTCCCCACGTTAAAGTATATTCATTCATTTGTTCGTCGATTTATTAACTGCTACTGTAGTCTTACCCCGTGGTACATGAAAACTCCTGTTACAGTCATGGATCAACTTCAACCTGGTGTTTGCATTTTCTCCATTTACGGTTCCGTACATCTATATAAACGTTCAGATTTCAAATATAAATTGCTTACCCTATGGCCACGGATGTTAAAATGATGCACGGGACTCTCAAAAGTACCCGTATATTCTGTATTGTTCAATAAAAAGCATTTTAATCATTTTCTCATAGAATTATAATGTATCAGAGTGCAATACACCTACCAACCGATAGGGTCGCTTAGGTGAAAGCATATGGAGAAAATGGCCACCGATCAGATTAAAATGCTTTTTATTTAACAATACGGATGATACGGGTACTTTTGAGAGCCCGTACATAAATGTAACATCCGTGGCCATGGGATAAGCACTTTATATTTGAAATATGAACGTTTCTGTAGATGTACGGGCTATAAATGGAGAAAGTGCAAACACCAGGTTGAAGTTCATCCATGACGGTCGAGACAGACGACCGTCGTGTATCCATGGCTATTACTCCCTCTAACATTTCCCGTGTTTTTAGTTTATTGAAATAATGTCCTGCACATTTGTCCTGTGCATAGCCTACTGCAGGCCTTGTTGACTAGATTTAGAAGAGATTTTGAAGCTATTGCTGCTGAAATGATCGATTATTTTAAAGGGGAAAAGCCGTCATTTAACATGCAAGTCAATGGGTGAGAAGCAGAGATTGCCAGGCGCTGCCAGGCCTGGGTGTGACTAACTTCGCACCACCAGTCACAGAGTGGAGTGGGTGGGGCTTAGCGAAGGGTCCATTCAGCAGCACCCAGTCATCACATTCAAACAACGCATATATACTGGAGATTTCAAAAGGCGCTCCTAGTCTCAAAGCTCCTCCTGTCCTCATTTTCAACCAATCACAAGCTGATCCGTCGTTGCCGAGCGGACAGCTACAGCGCATATTATAGTAGGTCACACAGTACAGGGAAATCAATTCGACAATATCTGCTTTCAGTACAAAACCATATTTCACAGTGAAGTTTTGTTATGAGATTAATACTTTGCACATTATACACTTTAGAATAATACCAAGAATCACATCCCCATGCATCTGTAAACAATAGTTAACTCAATGAGGCTTTTAATGACACAGAAATCAATTCAGAGTGAATACTTTTGACCTTTTGGCTTTTCTCTTTGTTAACAACACAAGTCATAGTTATCAAAACTTTAATCATTTCAACAACTCATTTAAAAGGTTCTTAGTATTATTATTTTGCCAGCATTATAGTTAAACTCTTAAATCCCTCCACCCTCTCCAAAAGGTGGCTGTCTTGCAGACATCTTGTCCCTGGATTACCATCCACTACGCATTCACTGTCTGTGGCCAGCCGCCTCTCACAAGGGGACAATGGTTATTTTAATACGTTCAAATTAAGACAAAAGCATGGCTCTGTGGTTACAGTGTGTCGACACCTAGGTTCTGAAGTTCTACATATCAGTGAGGAACAAAAGGTTTGGGTGTGGGGGAATGCAAAGTTGATCGCCTCTCAGCCTAAATAAGCAAATGGGTTATTTTCCAATCCAAGCACTGTTAACTGCAAAACCCAGAATCACCTAGTACTGTATCTCAATATGAAATGAAATTACTTATATCGAACACCGTGCTTATGTTTAAAAACGATACTACAGCAGTCTGATGGCAGCTAGCAGAAAAGGAAGTTTGTACCGCTCTGTGTTCATCCACGGGAGAGTGAGGCGACAGACAGACGGTTGAATTGACAGGAAACACATTGAAGATACTCAGTTACAACATGAACGGCAGATGAAAGGTGTGTGTGTGTGTGTGTGTGTGTGTGTGTGTGTGTGTGTGTGTGTGTGTGTGTGTGTGGGGAAGCTACTTTGAAAGCGTACCTTGTAAAGCTACATTTAGTTCCACCCGCGTCACGGGGTGTATGTGTGTGTGTGTGTGTGTGTGTGTGTGTGTGTGTGTGTGTGTGTGTGTGTGTGCGTGGGGGGGGGGGGGGGGGGTCAAGACAGCCAGTTAAAAAAACAAAACTTCTGGTACTTTTGAATTAATAGCGTTTCGGCGTCAAGCCCTCCTCAGCGTGTTAAGAAAGTTGTCAGTGGTGTTGTGTGTACCAGGAGGGACTAATAGACAGACCGACATGACAAAGACTTCAGCTGCTGTCTCCAGGGCTCTGCCTGTGTGTGTGTGTGTGTGTGTGTGTACAGTGTGTGCCATATGTGTGTGTGTGGGCGTGGGCGTGCGTACATAAGGCGCGTTGGAGATCGAGGTGCTGTTTAAATACAATATTCATCTGTCTTTATTCTCTCTCTTGTTTGAACTTGTTTGGCTGAAAACAAAGTGGAGACAAACACGTCTTCTCTTTTCTCTCTCTCTCTCTCTCTCTCTCTCTCTCTTCTCTTCTCTCTCTCTCTCTCTCTCTCTCTCTCTCTCTCTCTCTCTCTCTCTCTCTCTCTCTCTCTCTCTCTCTCTCTCTTAGACACACCCAGTGAAACACATGATGCGTCGGTACATTCAACCATTTAGACACGACAACAACTCAGTGAACTGAACAGTCTGGACTCCATGTTGTTTTACCATGTTGGATTAAAGCATAAAGATTAATTTAGGGTAAGTGTTATTAATCAGGTCTGTACGGAGGTTAATGTAAGGTAATCATACTGCTAGTCCGCTGTTATGAAGGTTAATGCTGTTTAAGTGTTATATGCAATATATTAGAACTACTTGTTATCGTCTATAAAAGTTTGTTTTAAGATACAAACAATGAAGGAGAACTTTGAATATTACCCTCCCCTGCTCTGTCTCTCCTCTCTCTCTCTCTCTCTCCCCCTCCCTCCCTCCCTCCCTCTCTCATGCTCATGCTTCAACTTACCATTGTGTGTGTGCATGTGTGCGTGTGTGCGTGCATGCGTGTGTTGAGACAGTTTCCTGTAATCTACTCATACTGTCATGTGGTTTGTTTGCGGTCGCTCCAGGAAAGCTAAAACAAAGACCCGCTCCAACTCTGCTTCAGATTGGCTTACCATGATATTTGACACTATACTTCAACCAATCATCTCGCATCATGTCATCATCACCTAAACCAATCAGAGGCAGAGTAGGGTCGGGTCATATGTACTGTAGTGAGGTTAGAGTGAGAGCACATCGCTGGATGATAATAATCATTATAATCCTATGAAGATGTTCATTATTTTCACATTTCACAAGTAACGAGTAACTATTCATTTAAATGTCTGTAATTTTAACTGTTAGTGAACTGGAAAAGTCATGAATTCATTACTTAGAGAACTTAAGACCATTATAAAATAATGTGAATTCAAAACATTTTCACATTTTCATGTGAAGGACCCTCAAACTGACATTTTTTGTTTACTGTTGCTATAGATCTATGTTTACTGGTATTATAGATCTATGTTTACTGGTGCTATAGATCTATGTTTACTGGTGCTATAGATCTATGTTTACTGGTGCTATAGATCTAATGTTTACTGTGCTATAGATCTATGTTTATTGGTGCTATAGATCTATGTTTATTGGTGCTATAGATCTATGTTTACTGGTGCTATAGATCTATGTTTACTGGTGCTATAGATGTATGTTTACTGGTGCTATAGATGTATGTTACTGGTGCTATATATCTATGTTTATGGTGCTATAGATGTATGTTTACTGGTGCTATATATCTATGTTTATTGGTGCTATAGATCTATGTTTACTGGTGCTATAGATCTATGTTTACTGGTGCTATAGATCTATGTTTACTGGTGCTATAGATCTATGTTTACTGGTATTATAGATCTATGTTTACTGGTCGCTATGTTTATTGGTGCTATAGATCTATGTTTACTGGTGCTATAGATCTAGTTTACTGGTGCTATAGATCTATGTTACTGGTATTATAGATCTATGTTTACTGGTGCTATGTTTATTGGTGCTATAGATCTATGTTTATTGGTGCTATAGATCTATGTTTACTGGTGCTATAGATCTATGTTTACTGGTGCTATAGATCTATGTTTACTGGTATTATAGATCTATGTTTACTGGTGCTATGTTTATTGGTGCTATAGATCTATGTTTACTGGTGCTATAGATCTATGTTTACTGTGCTATAGATCTATGTTACTGGTGCTATAGATCTATGCTTATTGGTGCTATAGATCTATGTTTACTGGTGCTATAGATCTATGCATACTGGTGCTATAGATCTATGTTTACTGGTGCTATAGATCTATGTTTAATGGTGCTATAGATCTATGCATACTGGTGCTATAGATCTATGGTTTACTGGTGCTATAGATCTATGTTTACTGGTGCTATAGATCTATGTTTACTGGTGCTATAGATCTATGTTTACTGGTATTATAGATCTATGTTTACTGGTGCTATGTTTATTGGTGCTATAGATCTATGTTTACTGGTGCTATAGATCTATGTTACTGGTGCTATAGATCTATTTTACTGGTGCTATAGATCTATGCTTATTGGTGCTATAGATCTATGTTTACTGGTGCTATAGATCTATGCATACTGGTGCTATAGATC